>NC_142649.1:41834469-41985681 GCF_055504915.1 Nelumbo nucifera
CTAGGTGCCTTAGTCCAGAAAAGCAATTTGGCGTCCCTTAGGCTTTATTTTCATACTCAATGAAATTTCAAAAATCCGGGACATTGCTCAAAACACTTCTTTTCACAGATAATATCTCCTTAAGTTATCTATATTCCATGCACGGGGTACCAACTTCCCCTCCAATGTTTCAAGCTCGTATGCGTTTTCACCAATTACTCTGAAGACTCTATAAGGGCCTTCCCAATTCAGGCCTAGCTTTCCTACACCGGGCTTTGGCACCATAACCTTCCTGAGTACTAGGCCGCCAACTTTACATTGGTGTCTCTTGACTCGGGCATTATAGTATAGAGCCACTCGCTGTTGGTATGCTGCGGTCCGAAAGTAGGCAAGATCACAAAATTGTTTTATCATGTCAAGGCTAGTCTATAGATCATCCTCATTGGTTTCTTCATCATAAGTCTCGGATCGTAAGATCGGCACTTCGATTTTCGTTGGGATCACATCTTCAGTTCTGTATGTCAGGTTGAAATGCGTTTCACCAGTTGCCATCTTGATAGTTGTTCTGTAGGCCCATAACACGCTAGGCAGCTTGTCCACCCACAAACCTTTAGCTCGGGAAAGCCGAGCTTTAAGCCAATAGAGTATCACCTTGTTTGTTACCTCGGCCTGGCCGTTAGCTTGAGGATGAGCGACTGAGGTGAAGTTTTGATGTATATCCATCTCCATGTACCGGTTTTGAAATTTGATGCCTTCAAATTGTTCGCCGTTGTCCGAGTACTTTTGGTAACCTGAATCTGCATATGATGTTTATCTGAAAGAATTTATGCATGTTCCGAGTTGTACTGGTTACCAGTGGCTCGACCTCTACCCATTTTGTGAAACAATCTACTGCCACAACTAGGAACTTCCTCTACCTGATCGCTGGTGGAAAGGAGCCAAGTATGTGGATTCTCCATTATGCGAAAGGCCATGGGCTAGTGAGATACTTCAGGTCGGCTGCAGGTTGATGTAGGATATTGGTGTGTCACTCGCATTTGCCACATTTCTGCACTAATTCAATTGAGTCTACTTTTAGTGTAGGCCAAGAGTTGCTTTGTCGTAATGCTTTTTGGGTGAGTGCTTTGACCCCCAAATGTCGTCCACAGAGACCTTCGTGAATTTCCCGTAGTACTTGATCCACTTCATCTCAACGTAAGCAACATAGGTAGGGTCCCATGGTGCGAACAATCTCTTGCATAGCTGCTCGCCTACGATCACATAGCGAGCTGCTTGTCGCTCTACCCTCCAAGCTGTGCTACACTCTTTTGGCAGGATCCCATGGCATAGATAGTCAATGAGCGGATCAATCCAACTCAGCTCCGTTGTTAACACAGGGACAACCTCCTCTACCACACTTTCCATTGTTGGACGTGGCAGGTCTTCTATGTAAACCGTCCTTTTAGTAGAGTCGATTGCGCTAGCCAACTTTGAAAGTGCGTCGGCTTCCGTGTTCTTTGATGTTGGGATCTACTGGATATGCCAATAGTGGAAGTTGGGCAGGAGCTCCCTTACCTTGGTCAAATAGGCCAACATGGCAGGCTCCTAAGCCTCATACTGTCCATTCACTTGGTTAACTACTAACTGTGAGTTGCTGCACACCACGAGATGCTTAGCCTTGACTTCCTTTTCCAGTGATAGCCCGACTATAAGTGCCTCATATTCGGCTTCATTGTCCAAAGCTTGGAATGCATACTGGAGGGCATTTTCCAGCTTTACCTCGCTTGGTCCATAGAGAATTAGTCCAGCTCCGCTTCTGCATTGGTTGAATGAGTCGTCAACATGCAGGATCCAGGGCCCTTCATCCTAGGCTGGGGTTTCTCAGGATGGGGCAGGTGCCGCACCAGTTGATGCATCCAAAGTGGTTACTAGCTCAACAACTTCAGGGGTCGGCGAGCTTAAGGTACACTCGACAATGAAATCAACCAGGACGTGCGCCTTGATTGCTGGTCGCAGCTCAAACCGGATGTTGTATTCATTGAGTTTGATTGCCCATTTCGTGAGTCTCCCTGAGACCTCGGGCTTCTGGAGGATTTGCCTCAAAGGTTGTTCAGTCAAGACCATGATAGTGTGGGCCTGAAAGTAAGGTCCTAGCTTTCGGGCTGCTAACAATAAAGCGAAGGTTTGTTTTTCAATGTCCGGGTATTTAGTCTCAGCAGTATGCAACACTATACTTACATAGTATACTAGTTGTCATACTTTTTCTACTTCCCTAATAAGGACCAAGTGAAGGGATGGGAGATCCATCATATGGATGGCCAAACCTTATAGGGAGGTTGGGCAAAATTTCAAAAATTTTCTCTCTCCCATCAGGGAATTGTATTCTCTGATTTAGAAAACTGCATTTTCAAGGTTCGTTCTTGAAACAAAATCGGATCGGATCTAAAACCAAAAGGAGGGAGAGGGTTATACCTGATACAGAATCAAAAGGAACTCCCAACATAGGTGTTCACACCCAAAGAGAATACCAAATCCGCCTCCACTGAAGATGACACAGCGTATGTTGAGGCAGGATCAACAAGAATGGTTCTTCAGCAAGAACTTGAGATTTTTCACCAAGAATCGAGTAAGGTGGTATGAACACGGCTTCTGATTGTTTCTTCACCAAGAAACAATATCAAGAACGGTTCTTGATTACTCCATGAGGTGGAGATCGAATTGGGATGGCGCCAAGAGCTGAGGGAGAGAAAAGACTACAAAAAGGAGTTGTGTTCTCTCTGTGAAATTCGCCTTCTATTTATAATCCTTTTGGGATCAACTTCCTAATCTGATTAGGAATGCGATTTCCTAATCTAAATCTTGTATTTAGATCTAGATTCTCAAGTTGATAAGGCTTATCTTATCCAACTGCTAATCCCAGTCACATTATAAACCCAAAATGGCCTATTTTAATTAAATCACTTAAGTCCAGTTCGAAATGGACTTTAGGCCCATTAAGTCATATTGCTCACTTAACCCATTATATGCTGGGTAGTTTGGTTTTCTTTGTATGGCGTGGGACCCTAGCATTGATCCACACATCATCTACATGGGTTCAACCCAACCTTTGTTACAAGGCCTGCCCGAATTCACTTTAGGTCACAGTAAACCCCTGAATCCATCACCATTGGCTCTTAATGGGCCCAACATTTACACTAAATGGTGTTTATGTTTCCATCAATTGCTGACAGTTTTTGCAAAACAAATTTCAACAAGTTTGAAATCAACTGCCGGCAGTTTATGTTTCTATCAGAGAGAGTGCATTCCCCGATCATTTACTTTGTCCGACAAAGGGGCTGATCCTTTAACTATGATCACCCACTCAAGTGAATTCTCGGACTGTCCCAACATATGCAGGTTTTGACCCGGTCAAGGATCTCACTGATTGGCATATCAAAGACAGTCCAATCCAACACCTAGTGCAGTACCATAATCGAATCTAGGGGTCATGTGTAACATTCCAATTTTGTCTATCTTTCTCCAAGGTCTAGGGCTACAATGGAATTTGGTCTTGTTTAGGGTTTCAAAGTAACCCACACTGCATGTACCTCAGGTCTCACCCTAGCAGCTGAGACAAGCTACCCAACTAACTTGGCGGCACATCAATGTCAGCCTTGGTAGGATAAATCTCCCTAAATCTATCCAGCGACAGTGAAAATTCTAAACTAACACGAGTCTCATAAGTGTATAGTTTAAGGGTATTACACAGAAACACAGCATAATAACATGAATTAATTATGCACTTTATTTGTTTACAATAAATGACAATAAGTACATCAATCTAATTGGAGCTAAGGGCATACACTGTCTAACATCGAGCTGACTACCACATCACTCGTAGAGAGGTAAAGCTTAAGCTCGTCCCTGAGCTCGAGTTTGGGCAACAAAGGTGGCGAACTTAAATACTTCTTTAGCTTGTCAAAGGCGAGCTGGCACTTTTTGATCCATTCAAAGTTTTGGTGCTTTTTAACGACCTTAAAAAATGGTAGACACCGCACAGTTGAGTTACACATAAATTGGTTCACGGTGGCTATTCGGCCAGTTAATTTTTGCACTTCTTTAACTAACTTAGGAGGTCGCATGTCTAAGATTGCCTGGATTTTTTTTTTTGGGTTGATCTTGATGCCACATCGGTTAACTATATATCCAAGGAACTTGCTTGGCATGACACCTTAGACACACTTGTTTAGGTTGAGTTTCATGTAGTATTTTCTTAAGTCATTAAAAACATAGTCTAGGTCGACAATTAGAGAGTTTGAAAAGTTAGTTTTTATAACCATATCATCTACATAACATTCCACTTTATTTCTAATTAAATTTGAGAAAACATTGTTTACAAGGCGCCAAAATGTTGATCCAGTGTTTTTTAGGCCAAAGGGCATGACTTTGTAATAGTACAAGCCCATTTCGGTTGCAAAAGTGGTTTTTTCTTCATTAGTCGGGTCTATCAAAATCTAGTAATAACCAGAGTATGCATCCATAAAACTCAACAACTCGAAACCTGAGGTTGCATCTACTAGGCAGTCGATTCTCGGAAGTGGGAAGCTATCCTTTTTGCAGGCTTTGTTAAGGTCTGTGTAGTCGATGCACATGCGGCACTTGCCATTGGCCTTCTTCACGAGTACTGGGTTTGCGATCCAGTTTGGATATTGGACCTCTCTAACGAAATCTGATATAAGTAGCTTCCCTACTTTTTCGTCTACTATTTTCCATCTTTTCAAGGCGAGGTTCCTTTTCCTCTACCAGACTGGTCTAATTGAAGGGTCAACATTTAACTTATGACTTATTATTTTAGGGTCTATGCTAGGCATTTATACTATCGACCAAGCGAAAACATCTAAATTATTGAGTAGAAAATTTACTAGATTAGCGTTCATTGGTTCGGTTAGGCGAGCTCCTATTTGTATTGTCTTCTCTGGCTCGGCCTCTGAGACCGGCACCGAGACAATATCTTCCATAGGGCGAGCTCACTCATCGATGCTCTTTGGGGGTGGCTCCAAGTCGATGTCGATGGGTATTTTGTCTTTGGCCTTCAACACTACTATGTAGCACTTGTGAGACTTAAGTTGGTCACCTCGCAGAACTCCGATGCCTCTAGTCGTAGGGAACTTTACCACTAGGTGGTAGGTTGACACTACCGATCGGAGGGCGTGTAAAATGGGTCGTCCCAGGATGGAATTATAAGGGGAGGGCATGGTGACCACAATGAAGTCATAATCAAACCAAACTAAGTTAGGGGCCGAGCCTGCTACAACCGGTACTCTCACTTGGCCAAGGGGCCAGACCACCTCTCTGTTGAAGCCAACCAAGGGTACGTCGACTCGCTGTAGATCTTTCTTACCGAGCTCTATCCTCTCGAATGCCTCCTAAATGATTATGTTGACCAAGCTCCCTAAGTCGACCATAATTATTTTGATTTCAAAATCATTTATTGTCAATTTGTGCGGATACTGTATGTCGCGTGTGTCATCTTCGGTGAAATAGATTATCTTTTCTCTACGGGGGCGCTTCACTACTAGGTCTCAGACTGAAGTTCCTCCTGCTGAAGTCATACGCCCTACTTCGATTGACCCTCCTGTGATCATGTTAATGACTCCATGGACGGGCCGCTCTACTGGCTATTGATCTCGAGGAGGCTGGTCTTTTGCTGCTCCCTATTGGACTGTGGTGCCTCCCTGTGTTGCTCGGCAGGTTGGCCTATTTCTATGATGAACTGCCCTAGGTACCCGCGGTGAATTAGTTCTTCGATCTCATCCTTGAGGTTCCTGCATTTTTCTTTGTCATGGCCAATGTCACGGTGGAAATGACAATATTTATTTGGGTTTCTATTTGTTGGGTCACCCTTCATCCTGGGTGGCCATCTTACATATTCTATTTTTTTACTTGCATTAAAATCTCACCCCCTTTTGCATTTAGGGCGGTATAGGTTTTATTATACACGTGGTGTTTTGGACCGTCGACCTTATCCTGAACTCCAGTAGGGGATTTGCTCTTCCTTCTTGGCGACTTGCTTCGCCGACTGCAGGTGAAAGGCTCCTTTTGGGTGACTTACTCCTTCCCTATGACTTGCTGCTTCCTGCTTCCTCTTCTACTTGCTTCCTTTTCCCGAACAACTCCGACTGAGATCCAAGTGCCTCTTCCGCCTTAATGAACTTGTCAGCTTCGGCAAGGAACTTTTCCATAGAAGTTGGAGAGTTCAACTCGATTTCCCAATGCAGGTCGGGGTACGGACACCGTTTGTTGCTGTGGTGAGTTGTATGACTGAGTCAAGGTTGGGGGTTTGGAGACGCTCCAAGTTGAACCTTATGATGTATTCACAGAGTGTCTCATTGGGTCGCTAAATGATATTCAATAGGCAGGTCGTAGACTTGGGGTGCCTTTTATTGGTGGCAAAGTGAGTGATAAATAGATTGGTAAGCTGATCCCAGCTTTTTATGGAGCCGGGGGCCAATTCTAAGTATCATATTCGAGCCTTGTCTCTAAGAGTTGTTAGGAAAGCGATACATAAGCTTGCATCATTGGCCTCGTGTAGTTGGATTAGGGCTTGGAAGCTATTGGCATGGTTTACGGGGTCTGTTGCCCATTGTAAGATTCAAGGTTGGGTGCCTTGAAGTTCTTTGAACATAGGGCCGTAAGTATCTCAAGGGCCAGTGGCAAGGTGTGAGATATAGGCTGCTGAGAGGAGGTGCCTGCCGGGTTGGTTGCTTTGCTTTCGTCTTTCTTGTCCATCACGCTCATAGACGGAGCGAGCTGGCTTTTCTTTGAGGCGTGGTGAGTACGTCTGTGGCACCTCCTTTTCGACCGGGAGCTGGTTAAGGTTTTGGTTGGGAACCCGGTTGGAGACCTGATTGGGAATCCAACGAGAAACCCGAGCAAGGGTTGAGTTACGGTTCAACCCAGCATTCTGTCACTATTATGGTCAGGGCTCCTATGCTCGTAGATTCTAGTGTTGTTGTGGCTGAGTCTGCTGCTTTTATGGTTGTTGTTGCCCCCTAATTAGGGTGGCGAACTTATCATCCTAGCCTCTCTCATCTAGTTGTTTATTCCACGGATACATTGCACCAGGTCATAGAACTAGAGCGCACCAACTCTAGCGGGAGCCACGGGAGGGCTCGACCACAGGACGAGGCGCATTCACATGAGATGGTGCCAAGGTTGGATTCAGAGTGGGTGGGACGCCTGGTGGAGTTAAAGGTACATTGATTTGTCCAGTAGTCACTAAAGGTACTCTTGGGATCATCCCGAGCTGTTCATGTCCCCCAATGACTTGATTATTATTGTTGTTGGAGGGTTAGTTGGTTGATGATGCCATGGATATTAGTATAAGATGCTTAAAGATGAGAACTTAGCTTTTTGTAGTGTGTTCCCATAGACAACGCCAATTGATGTAGCGCAATCTGAAGGCTCTCACATGGAAAATGACTCGGACACCGAATCGGATGTTCACTGTCGGTGACTTCTACAAGAGAGAGAAAGAGAGAGAGTTAGAGTGCTCGGGTTGCTTTTACCCGGTGTGCGCAATCCTATGCTTAAGTCAACGAAGAGTTCTTAGAAGTTTTTCAGAGATTAGAGAATGCAGGAGATTAATCGCGCGTACCTTTTCAGGTGGAAATTAAACCTTTATATAGATGTGAGTGATAAGAGACCTCTTGTAACAGGTCCCAGGCTCTCGTAGAGCTGTTTCCGTTAAGTTGGGAGAGTAACGAAGTCAGTTACGTAATCTGTATAGAGGGCTGAGGTCCGTCTGATTGACTTTGATGCATGTGATGCAGGTAGGCCGGCCTAACGATCGACTCATTAATATTCCATAGAATTCGGTCTAGCAACGAATCTATGTGACAAGTTAGTGAGCATGCCTTGTAGATTGCCGATAGTACTTTTCTTAGCTCAACTAGTCTTTAAGGTAGGTCGCCTCTCTTTCGGAGGTCCTTCAGGTCGGCCAAGCCGAAGTACTTTAGGTCGGCCCTGTGAGGAGCTACCAACTGATCTGTTGAGGTGATATGCTTATTCAGCTCCGAGGTGTCACTTGAAAGCCACGTGTCATGATGTCATTCAAATGACCAAATTACCCCTCATCACCTGGGTTTTTTCTGTCTGATATGGACCCTACAGAATTCATTGTTGACATTGAGACATTAGATTGTAAAGAGGACTCTCTCAGCATGGGGATTTGGGACTATTAGATTGTAAAGAGGAAGAAAAAATGGACTACTGCTTTGGGAGTGGAAGGGTGCTGGCTCCTATTAATCTCCATTAGAATTTTCTCGGTGCCAACCTCCCATTTCATCCAACAACCACTCCGTTGCTACAATGCTTCAGGTTCAGCTGAAAACCACTCCATTGTATCGATCTACAACGATAGAACCCCATCTGCTATTGTTGTAGTGGTATTGTTATCCCTTCTCATTTTCTCCTTCACATATTGCCTAGTTAAAATAGGCTATCAATATGTAATATCTCTTCTGTTCTGATTAATTATGTACTTATTCTTTTGCATTTCCTTCACGATCGTTTGAAACAAAAAGAGTTGGTTGTGGTCCTACCCTGCAGTTTGAGCAACTTGGTTGGTTTTTGCTTTTGTTAATCAAAACCCATCGAATCTTAACTTCTTAAGCTTATCCTAGAGCTTCTATTTCTTTATTTATGTTGGTATTAGTTCTTACTTTTGTCCTACTTTCAGAAAATGTTCTCATCCTCCTCTTAAAAAAAAAGAATAAGAAAATAAAGAGCAAACATGGGAGTTGGAGGTACATTAGAATATTTCTCTGGTTTATTGAGTTGTGCTCATAAACCAAAGAAAAATAAGCAATTATGGACGGTGGAGCTTAAAGTTAGGATTGACTATGAGGGTTGTGAACTCAAAGTTAGACAAGCCCTCTCTTCTCTCATTTTTCTCTATCTCCCATTCCCTACTACAATGGAGTCAACCAGCACCATCACTTTGGTCCCAAGGCAAGCATTCAAATAGGACTGGTACAAAGTGATTGTTTGGGTTATGGTTGAGTTGCCTACAGGCGCTACATGGCTCTCTTACCTCTCCAGCCACGTCGGCACCACGCAGGACGGATAAGCGTGACCAAGAAGGAGAACCCCGTACGAATACGGAAGACAATTCTGTTAGGGAAGAGGACTTATCCCGAAGACCTCAGTGGGTAACCTCATCCTGACAACCCCGAAAGCCTCATCCGAATTGGACACAGGTCTTCAGTAATAAATAGGTAACCACCACTCAGGGTAAGGGACTTTTGACTCCTCAGACAATTACTTTGCCTCCTCTACTCGGACCGGCATCCTTCTCATTTGCCCGGCCTGACCATTTACCTTACGTTCCACTGACTTGAGCGTCGGAGTATCTACTTGGGAAACAACCCCTTTGGCCTTTAACCATTTTCTTGATTTCGGATCTTGGTGCGCGACTTCATCCATTCGCCTCGCCTTTACTAGTTGGGAGGACTATCTGACTGCAATCTTGATTCGAGACACCTTGGATCAGACAACATCATATTGGTGTCATCTGTGGGATACACACAAAAAGCCATTTCCCAAATCTCTTTGCGCGCAATCAAGAAAACGATGCCAAGAAATGCATCCAAACGCTATGGAGCTTGATCCCCATCTCGGGGATCTCGTTCTCCCCACAACCCTCCACCTCGGGAGCCCCAACAGCACGCCACGGTCGATCTCGCACAATTCTAGGTGATGCAACAGAAGGTCGACTAGATTCTTGCAATGATGGAGACATTGGGACAGCCAACCCACGCCCCCCAAACTGTTCCTCCTGCAGCATAGACGCTTACTAGATCCTTGAACTGAGGACTCCAAAAAGAGTCACATCAACAAGTACAAGGTTTAGTCTGACCAAGAAAGACTAGAATCTCCAGCCCAGTTCCTCGCACATGATGTTCACAGCAAGTCACACCGTTCTACCCGGGTTCCGTCGATAGAACGGTTCAATCAGCGTCCACCACAGCCACTGATCTCAATCACTGAATCCAGCTCAATTCAAGACCAGCTTGCACTACCAAAGGAAGAAAGGTACGTAGGCGCTGTCCCAGGTGATAGAGACACCGAAATCAAGGAACTAAGAGAACACCTGACCAAACTGGAATGTAGCCAAGCAGAAAGAGAAGCAGCTCCTCCAACGGCCTAGCCCGCAAGACACCATAACCAGCTTGCGAAGGAATCGGTCATCATCCAAGAGGTCGTAGATGAACTCCCACCGACTGGTTGGCGACCTCCACAGTTTGAGAACTACGATGGAGCCTTAGACCCCAATGACAACGTTGAAGGGTTCAAAGTCGTGATGATGCTGCACAACTCGTCCGAAGGATTGATGTGCAAGGCCTTCATTGTCATCCTCCACTAGGGGTGGATTCGAGCCAAGCCGAGCCGAATAGTACTAGGCTCGAACTCGGTTCGAGCTAGATCCTTGAGCTCAAGCTCGGCTCAAGTCAAGAGTTCATAAGCTCGAGCTCGACTCGACTCGGTTTGACTCGTTTTATATTTTTTATAAAAATACTTAGAAAAAATATTTTATAAAAAAAATTAAGAATTATAATAATTAATGATTATAATATTTTTTGTTATATATATTATTTTCTATAATTTATATATATATATAATATATATATATATATATATATATATATATATATATATATATATATATTCGAGCCGGGTCGTGAGCCTCACGAGTTGAGCTCTAGTAGGCTCGGGCTCGGCTCATTTAATAATCGAGCCACTGAATTGGGCTTGATCTCGATTGAAACCGAGCCGAGCCGAGCCGAGCTCGAGTTGCTCATGAAAAGCTCGGCTCGTTGCCAAACCTACCATCTACGTAGTCTATAGGACATGGTGTAGTTCATGATGAGCCAAAGACATTGGAAGACCTCAACTAGTCTCATGCAGGTGCAGTAAAGGAAGGGAAAACCCTAAGAGAGTACTTAGCGAGGTTCAACGCCGAGGCCCTATAAGTCCAAGCTCTAGACTAGTATATAGCAGTGAGAACCATTATGAGCAGCTTGCAATCTTCCGCCTTCAGCTTCTCCTTATAGAAGAACCCTCCTCCCAACCTAATGACACTCATAAAGCATGCACAAAAGTACACAAACACCGAGGAAGCCCATGAATTGCAGAGGAGCGAGGAAGAGTAGAAAGACCGGAAGAGGAGAGACCACAATGAGCGTAGGTCGGACCGAGAGAGAAAAAGACAAGAATGACGATCTAATCGAAGACCGAGGACCCCGTTTCCAACGTACAAGAACTTCAATGCTGTTTATGCACCTCGGTTCAAGATACTAATGCAAATCCACGACTGTAGCTTTGTTACATGTCCCGAGAAGATGAATTCACAGAATAACAAAAGATGTTGAGACAAATACTATGACTTCCATCAAGACCACGGCCATGTGACGGTGGGCTACTATGATTTGTGCCATCATCTTGAAGACCTCGTTAGTTGCGGATACCTCAGTGGGTTTGTGGACATTAAAGAGCATAAGCCAAAGGAGGAAGCATGTCGACCTGACGCACCTCCAGCCCGAGCTTCCCCAACAGGAGTTATTGTGGTAATCTCAGGGGGAATGATCTCTAGGGGAGAGCAGCTCAGCCTACAAAGCATATGCATGGCTACACCATGATAACCAATGAAGTCGATGGCAAGATGATCCAATCACCTTCACCGAAGACGACCTCAGTGGGGTCCAAACCCCGCATGATGACGTCCTCATGATAACCACTGAAGTCGCTTACTTCGAAGTCTGACACATCTTGTGGACATAGAAAGATTGGCCAACATCCTTTTCGAAGAAGCCTCTGAACAACTCAACATCACCAGGGATCGTCTCTCTCTAATCAACATCCCCTGGTGGTCTTCTCTAGGGACTCCCTTGTGCCTCGAGGAAGATCACCCTACCGATGCTGATAGGGGACGATGACATCACCACCACAGCGATGGTCAACTTCATCGTCGTCTAGGTCCTCTCTCCTTGCAATGCCATCCTTGATTGGCTGACCATGAATGCTCTGTGGGCTTTAGTTTTCACATATCACTTGGTTATAAAGTTTATGACCCCATATGGAGTGGGCATGGCCCATGGAAACCAAAGGACCGCAAGGCAATGCTACTTGATAGCATGCTGAGGTAGGCCACACATCGTCGAGACGCTCAGCATTGAGAATATGGATTTGAGGGATGAGCCACGGACATAGTGCGGCCAGCCCATTGAAGACCTCATCCAAGTGTCGCTCCCTAAAGAAGACCCCGATAAGACGGTCCACGTTGGATCCCTATTGGAAACTATCTTCGGGTTGACATAGTGCAACTATTGAGGGATAACGCCGACATGTTCACCTGGTCGGTGGCAGATATGCCGGGGATTGACCCCAAGGTCATCGCCCACCACCTAAACGCTGACCCGTGCTACCGACCTATTAGGCAGAAGAAGAGGAGTTTCGCGTCAAAATGGTGATAGGTGATCAATGAAGAAGTCCAGAAACTACTCGACACTGGCTTTATTCGTGAAGTGACCTAAATGAATTGGTTAGCGAACATAGTGATGGTGAAGATGACCATCAAAAGGTGGAGGATTTGTATTGACTTCACCGACTTGAACAAGGCCTATCCCAATGATTGCTTGCCTTACCAAGGATCGATCATCTCGTCAATGCAACGACAGGGCACTAACTCTTGAGCTTCATGGATGCATTCTCGGGCAATAACCAAATTTAGATGCACCCAGACGGCCAAGAGAAAAATATTCATAACCGACCAAGGATTGTACTACTACAAAGTAATTCCCTTTGATCTAAAGAACGCCAATGCTACCTATCAGCGATTGGTGAACCAAGTATTCAAGGACCAGCTCGGACGAAATGTGGAAGCCTATGTGGATGACATGTTTGTGAAGACTAAGAAAGTCGAGTAGCACCTGGCGACCTCAAGGAAGTTTTTAGCACCCTTAGGAAGTATTAGATGAAGCTAAACCCGACAAAGTGTGCTTTCGGTGTTGGCTCTTACAAATTCTTGAGGTTCATGGTCACGTAGAGAAGGATCGAGGCTAACCCATAAAAGATTTAGGAGCTGAAAAAATACCTAAGTTTGCCACCTCTTCAAACAAAGCTGGGCCCAAGAGATTAACTCTTGCTCTACATATTGGCTGGAAATGAAGTGGTCAGTTCGATATTAGTAAAGGTGGTAGTCAGATGTAGAGGCCGATCTACTACACCAACAAGGTCCTCACATGTGCAGAGACTCGGTACTCTAGTCTAGAAAAGGTCGCCTTAGCCCTGGTCACCTCGGCAAGAAATCTCAGACCATACTTCCAAGCCTATAACGTCCGAGTGCTCATTGACAGCCTCACAAGCAAGTCTTACAGAGGCCATAGGCATCTGACTGCCTAGTCAAATGGAGTGTGGAGCTGAGTGAGTTCGACATTGACTATGCACCACGACCTGCCATCAATGCCCAGGCCCTAGGTGAGTGCACATTCTCAACATAGGAACCAATTGAGTCCCCACCAGTCTGAACTCTTCATGTGGATGGCTTGTCCAACCAACAAGGCAGTGGGGCCGGATTCATCCTCCTCAGACTGGACAACACCATCTTAAAGCATGCGCTGAGATTTGAGTTCAAAGCATCCAACAACGAGGCTGAGTATGAAGTTCTTATTTCCAGACTTTGGCTTGCCCTGATCCTCGTAGCTAGGCGAGTTGAAGCCTTTCGTGATTCTTAGCTTGTGGTCAACCAGGTCCTTGGCCAATTCGAAGCAAGGGTGCTAACTATGGCGAACTACCTATAGAACATATGAGCCAATGCACTCTCAAAGGTTGACTGCTCACCACACACAAACCTCGGCATGACGGTCGGGATGGACATCCTAGTACAGCCCAACTTCTCTGAGATAGCCTTGTTGATCCTCCCTGTTCAATGGGAGCCATCGTGGGTGGACCCCGTAGTATAGTACCTATTGGACAACACTCTACCAACCAAGTGGACTGAAGCAAAGAGGCACGCATATAGGTAAGCTTGGTATTGCCTTATCGAAGGATAACTCTAATGCCGGTCACACATTCTCCCCTACTTGAGGTGTCTCCCCCCAACCGGGGCTGACTATGTCCTCAAGGAGATACATGAGGGTATCTATGGAGATCACGCCGACACTCAAACCTTGGATCATAAAGCACTTCGGTAGGGGTGCTTCTAGTCCACCATGAAGCAAGATGCAACTTAACTCATCAGGAAGTGCAACCGATGTCAGAGACATTCGAACCTTCACAACAACCAACAGCTCCCCTACCACCCATCACCAGTCCATGGCCCTTTGCCCAATGGGGGATGGACATTCTTGGGCCTTCCCCATTGCAACCGGGTAGAAGTTCCTCCTTGTTGCGGTGGACTATTTCACGAAGTGGGTAGAGGCCGAGCCCTCGACACACATCACCACGTAGAATGCCTAAAACTTTTTATGGCCGAGCACTATCATCCGTTTCAGTATTCCTCGGGTCCTCATCACTGACAATGACTCCCAGTTCACCGACAGGATCATATCATGAAGTAATCCCGTTAGTTGCCTCAATGAAATGGATATCCCAATTTTATGGCGCATCTCCACCCACCCATTCAGCCTGTTTTCATTATAGTGACGAAATGCCTTTAGAGAAATCATCTTATGATATTCCCAATCTCATTGCACTTATATTAATCATGAGGGAACATGTATATCAGTCCCTAGTTCATATTTAGGTCATATTATAGTGGCACCCACTAACATATAAAGTCAATGGCTCCCACTAACTTTCATATAAAGTCAAATTTAGATGGGCACTTAATGGGCTAGGGTTTTTGTGAGGTTCCTCTGGGAAAAGAAGCTATAGAGGGGGGCCATTAGTAAATGAGATCATTTAATGATCCGTGGGCATCATGACAATGATGTACATTCAGCCATTATGTTCGTAGAGAGCCACATAAGTCAATATGGGCCAAGCAATTATGGCCCATGAACGAATCACATCCATTTAGCATATCACATACACATGCATAATTGATCCATATCAATTTTAAAACTTGAAAAACCCATATCCATTTAGATTAACACATGATCATCCCATCAATGGACCAAATTATCTAATAATTTTGTCTTGGTATATCGGTTGTAGAGCCACCATTCACCAATAGGAGCTTTGTCACAACACATTTCCACTATTAAGTTAGAAGATGAGAAATGAATAGAAAGAGACAATGATTTTAACCATCCAAACCAGCGACCACCTGAGAACCCATTTGAGCTCAGAATATGAATATCATACTCAGAGAAATTAGATAGGATGCTTGAAAATTTATTTTCAGAACATTTTGTCTCCAAGAAGTATAAAATACCAGGAGAAACACTTTTGATTAGCAGTTTCAATTGATGAACTGCCATGCCAGGTGATACCCCCCTTGGTAGTTCAAACTTCCAAGATAGAAGTTTCATTTGGAGGGGTGGGGGAATGGGCAAGTCTTGCTTTAATTTAAAATAAAAGGGTTTTTCAAGTATGAGCCGAATTAGTCCATGCAATGGGCCATCAAATCCCTGGCCTTAAATTAATTTTGTGTCACTTAAACAATGATCCAAGGAGCTGTGATCAGACCCCAAAGAACCATAGGTTCGACCCAACAAGATTGGACCAAAACTAGGTTAGATCGGCCTAGGGTTTAGTGTCCAAAACATGCATCAATTCATATAGGTAATGATTTAAAATTCTCAGTTACGGTTCACAATTATATCAGCAAAGAAATAGTAAATAATAAAAAATAAACGGCTAGGGTAGATAGTGTAATGGTCCAAATCCAATACAGACAACAACTGCATCCCTACGAAACTACAATCTACAAATTGATCTCCATCTGCAATCTTTGTCTTCTTTTGCAAGCTCCAATGATTTCTCCGATGTAAAAAAAAAATTAAAAAACCCTAATTTCTATCACTTACATCAGAAAAACCTAATACATTCTATCTAGAAAATAAAAATAATTAATTATAGACCAAATAATCAAATTAATAAATTTGGTAGGCACCGATCTTGCCACCATCAAGAGTTCGATCTCCATTACACATTCATCCCAAGATTTCAAAATCCATAATAGAACAATTCTATAATATATATAGATAGATAGATAGGTAGATAGATAGATAGATAGGTAGATAGATAGATAGATAGATAGATAGATAGATAGATAGATAGATAGATAGATAGATAGATAGATAGATAGATAGGTAGGTAGATAGATAGGTAGATATAAAATTCAAACCATTTGCCAACTCTGAGAACCAAATTCTCAGAGATTTCTACTAACTGCTCAAATTGGCTAGATTAGTTCTTGCCGATTTGAGTTTTGGTTCAGTGTAAGGGCTGAACCTGGTACTCTGATACTACTGTTGGAGGAGGTTAGGATCCATCATATGGATGGACAAACTGTGCTAGCTGGCTAGGAAAATTTTCAAATCCTTATGGGAATCGAATTACCTATGTTTTGAAAAATTACAATTTTTAGGATTAGTCTTATACTGAACTGGATTAGATTTGAAACCAATTAAAGAGGGAGATTTATACCTAATATGGATACCATAAACGGATATCCCAAGGTGGAAGTTCACGCCCATATCAATCCTAGAACCAGCCTCCACTGAAGATCGTGTAGTGTATAGGTGAAGTTGATTCAACAACATAGTTTTCAGCAAAACTGCAACCAACTGCTTGGATCAAACTAGGGAAGATGAGCTTGAAATTTCTCTGAATTTACTTGTAAAAATAAGAGGAAAACTGATCTAAATTAGTCCTAGAAAGTTGATGTCGAACTGGAAAAAAAATTGGGATACAAAATGGTGCAGAAAGAACTAGAAATTGCAAAAATATGAAGCTATCTTGGACTGATCCGCCCCCTCTTTTATTATCTCTTATGGAGCTATCTTCTAATCAAATTACAAGATAATCTAGACCTAAATCAGATCTGGACTCTAATTAGAGATATACCTTATCTTCTTATAAGATTAAGTGCTCTATACCCAGATTTTCCCCATGTCACATAACAAATTAAGCTGTCATGTGATAGTTTAATTAATCATATTAATTATGGGACTTAGGCCCATTAGCTATAAGGCTCAAGATCCAAGGGTGTTGCATGGCCAATTTAGGCCCGATTTGTATGGCGTGGGACCCCGCAATGATCTCACATAAGTCCACATGGGTTTGGCCTAGCCTCTATGAAAAGGCTTCACCGAATTCACTAGTAAACATAGTGAACCCCTGAGCACATCACTATGGGATCAATATGGGCCCAACATTTACACTTAACCCGAGGATATTGAACTTAAGTAAAATAAATTCCATCAGGCTATCAGCCCTTAATGGTCTCTTACACTTAACCTCTTGGCCCATAATGATCACAACACTGCCCGACAAAGAAGGACCTCTCCCATGGCTGCTAGGTACAGTGTCACACTCTCTGCTTGGATGGATCCCGGGAATTAAAACATTTTTTCAAACATTTTTCATAAAACATTAATATTTATACATCATATAAATATATTTTGCAAAACCAAATCTCAAACATAGTTGAAATCCACTGCCGACAGTTTAGGTTTCCATCAGAGAGAGTGTAAGCCTTCTCATTCATTTGTCCGACAAAGGGGTTGATCTTATCATTATGATTACCCACTCAAATGAATTCTCAGACTTCCCCAACATTCCTAGGTTTTGACCCTCAATGGATCTCACTGATTGGCATATTAAAGACAACCCAATCCAATACCTAGGGCAGTACCATAATCAAGTTTAGGAGTTATGTGTAACTTTCCAGTTTTGCCCATCAATCTGCAAGGTCCAGGGCATAAAAATGGTCCAGTTTCAGTGTTTCAACCAAACAAACACCACATGTGGTTTGGGTCTAACCCTTGAAACTGAGACAAGCTACCCCAACTTCTTTGGCAGCACATTAGTGTTAGCCTTGGCAAGATAAACTCCTCAAGTCTATCCAATGGCTGAGAACATTCTAAACTAACATGAGTCTCGTTACTATCCAGTTTAATGAGTAATTTCACAGAAACATACCAAAATCAATATGAAACAATAATGTACTTTTATTCATTTACAATAAATGTATATGTACATCATTCTGATTGAAGCTAAGGGAATACACTGTCTAGCACCGCCTTTAGAGCCTCCTCGAAGATGGTGACCTCATCATCATCATGCTCCTAAGGGAAAGACCCATTAGGAAGGGAGAAACTTAAGTGGTTAGGGAACCTATACCGAGCTGCAAGACCATAAATCACCTCGACAGACAGTTCAGTAGGATTGAAGTGGTCTGGGACTCTGGCCCTAGGTGGTGAACAGAAAAATGAAGCCCCATTACGGTAACCTCGGTAGTATTAGACCAAGGACCCTTCCTCGGCCTAACCGGGCTAGACTCTCTCCTCACCTAACTCACCACTCGACATAATGGAAAATAACTAGGAAATAAAGCAAAGGAAGACAGTCACCTAAGGGAAGAAAATAACTGGCCTCACTGACTTAATTGAAAACACCGATGACACCACACTCCACAACCTCAATATGCACCAAAGCTCAAAAAGGGATGAAGGAAATGGGTCCCCAAGGGCCCTATTAATAAACGCCTTAGCCAAGCACGTTTTTGGCTCCTAGGGGTGCGACTATTCGTATTCCGAGGCAAAGTTAGTTGAACGCATTTTTGACGTCTACGGAGCTTAATGTTCGCATGACGTCCATGCTTGCGCAAGACGTGACCTCACCCCTAAGGTCAAGCCAGTTGAGTTAATTAGGTCTGAACCATTGGTTGAACCATGATTGAACAGAAGAATGGGCCAAATCCATTCAGCTTGATGATACTCCCGCCCTGAGTTGACAACGTTGGGCTTGGGAGTGGGGGCAATTGATAAGGGATAATTTGGCTCGTCTAATGATGTGACAACATGTGGAATGATGGAATAAAATGGTGACACCTCAATAACCTCAGACATCTCAATGATTCTGGTCACCTCGTCCACTGACCTGTCGAGGTGCCACGTAGCCTCCTAGAAGCAAGCCAACTGTCTCTGATCTCCTTAGTCTCCCAACATATGTCAACATATTTTATCTTCTTGTCGCCTAAATCGAATGGACCTGGATAAGCCTTATTAGCTTACTCGGAGTCAATTTTCAGGTGCAAAACCGACTCCAAACTAGATGGGCCGAAGATCTCAGACATATATCGTGAGGCCATGGTAGTTTGCCTATATAAAGGCTTTGCCTCTAGCCTCACAAGGTTCACACAATTTATCTCTTGTATTCTCTTATATTCAAGCTCTCATCTCTCTCAAATCTCAACATCACTGACTTAAGCATCGAAGTGCCCACACCGGGTAAAGCACCCTGAAACACTCTAACTGCCTTTTTTGTAGCTCGACCAGGTGACATCACTAGCTCGACGTCAGAGCTCTCCTTTAGCAGGGAGCAACCAGATCACGTATCATCAGATTCTATTAGTTGAATGAATCATTTGGATATCAATTACAACCCTCTCCTATTGACAAGCGAACTATAGCAACACATCGGGTCAAGAAGATGACAACTTTTTGGTTTGCGGGGCAGGTCAGTAGGTTGGGTCGTGACTCTATTTGTAAATGCAATTAATGTTAACTAATGTGTGCTGGTTGATTTTCAATTGCATTGATAATGTTGGCTCGACGGGTTGGGTTATGGGGTCCATATCCCGAATATTTGATTATTTGATTATGGTCATCATTAATTTAACTAATGTTAGTTCAACATAAATTTACTGAATTAATGCTTTTTTATTATCAGGAATAATGATTTTAATGTAATCGTAACTATTGCAATTTAATAATATTTTTAATTTCAATTTAGTGAATTTAATTATAAAAAATAAAAAATAATGTTAATTATAGTATAGATTAATAGTAAATAAATTAAATTACCAGTCACTTTTATTTCCAACTTTAATGTTAATTACCAGTCCCTAATAGTAGAGAGCATGCCATACGGGAAACTATGATGGCATTCTGTTACCTATGGGTAGTACGATCATCAATAGAACCTTACCTTTAACATGTGACTACGAGTAAGTTAAAATGCGTTGTAGCTATAAGTGTGTCTATATGAGTGTCTTAAGAAACAAAAAATCCTAATCCCAAGAGATTCTCACTAGGCACATGGCTAAACCCTAAAGAACCTACCCGTTATGTATTTAGTGAATTAGAACCACCTCTCTGAGATAGGAAAATTTCCTTCTTGTTGTTTTTCTATCTCCCTTTATAGTCACACGCCTCTATCTATAAAAAGGGGTGGTTTGAAGGCCTTCATACGAGATCACCTCAACAGTACTAAGAGAGTTCTTGCTCCCTACCTCCTTTATCATCATCCTTACATCCCTCTAGCCAAGATCTTTCTCCTTCCTACACACTCCCGATTATCCTCCGTCTTTTTAGGAGACCATCCTCCATTGCCTTCCCACCCAACCTATAGTGGATATGAATAGGGAGACCATCCTATCGTCTCCTTGTAGCCTAGTGGATATGAACAAGGGACGTTTATTGCATTGTCATTCTGAGATGTTGATTTCCTCCAGTGGTTCCTCAACTGCGTTGTTGGAATCTTGCATGTTCTTGGGAGGGGGTTGGATTTCATCATAGTACTCTACGACATCATTGTTCTCAACCTATGAGAAAGGTTTTATTGTTATAGTTCCTTTTGTTATGTTTGTTAGATTATAATTTTCTCGTTTTCATTTGTACCTATTTTTCTATAAATTGAATTTGTTACGGTCTTTGTACCGCAGTGTCTCGATATAATGTCTATATCACAATGTTCTGTTTGTTGTTTTGAGAGTAATAATTTGAGAGATGATGAAATTTCTAGAGAGAACTATGTGCCATGAAGAAAAATGTGATATTATTAATGTAATATATTCTGTCATACAATCGACCACATATAATAGAAATATTATACCTCATTGGTTGCTTTCTTTGTAACTGGGGTGCTTTCATCCTCGTCTTTTTTCACAATTGTGTAGTAGGTATGGCCATCTGAGTCTTTTACCTTTACACATTTGTGCTACTTCTTTTACTCCTAGATTGTTGTGGTAGTCTCAGCCTTATCCTCTTTTTGTAGCTTGATCCCTTTGACTTTTGCGACTTGTGCTTCACCATCATTTGCCAACATTGTATGGTAGATTGCATCTTGTAAGTGTGCCTCCAATCACTTAAATGGTACTCTAGTAGTCGGTATCCTGACTACCTAACCCATGTGCCTCGCCTTGATGCATTGATGATACATGGAAGGCACAAGGGTCAGGAAGTGAATCAATGGCTGGTTGAGGAGGACATGATGTTGTGTGACTAGATGTCACCTAGAATTCTTGCAATGTGAAGAAAGGTCCTATAACCACCAAGAGCGTAATAGAGCCTTGATTCGCTAAGATATTAACGTTGAAGTCTATGACCTCCATTGGCAATCCATGGACGTCATCTTCTGAAATTTTCTTGAGGCAGAGATTGTGCACTGAGATTATGTTAACAGAGCTCCCCTGGTTTATTACTGCGTGTTACAGCTCATGGCCACAAATTTTCACTACAATGTACAATGGCTTGTTGTAATAGGGATTTGTGGCAAGCATGTCATCCTCACATAACTCAATATTGAAGTAGCTTAGTCCTCACCAATATTGACAATGTCTAAATGTGTTTACATGGGCCCTAATGGTGTTTCTTTGCTTTAAATTGTTGGCCCCTTGTTTTCTAAAGAATTGTTGCAATTCCTCACTCTGTTCAAATCGTGTGAGGAGTGTCTGTTGTTGCACTTCCACAGTTCACCACCCTAACTACATTGATGTTTCCTTCCTGTTGGTGGTTGGGTATAGGCTTAGGTTTTGATCTGACTGGATAAGACTTTGGACACATTCTCGAGCTCTACTTGGCTTATTGGTGCCTTAGGGGGAGCGATGCTCTGTTCTTTAGTTATGACTCGTGGGGCAGGAATGGAGGAACATAAAAGATGAGGTGTTTGGGTGGTATATCCCATCAGAAGGGCTGAACCATGGGTGTCTTGCTGTTGAGGATCGTGAGGCTATAGTATGGTTGTCCTTGGATGAACAAAGGGCTAGACGGATGGGCCGGTTGGGATGAGGGGAGAGGGTTTTCGGGCATGGTTATATGTTTTAGGAGTAGTTGCAACATCAATCTCATCTTGGTCTGTGTCAGATCTATGTGTCCAAATCATCCCTCAATGTCATAAACTTTGTAAGACAGAAACTCTATGTCCGCACGATCTCTCAACTCTGGGGGAACAAGAATCCCAACCTCTTCATTCTAGGTGAACTCTTCATTTTCGACAGGCTCTTCATGGATTTCGGAGAGGTAGATTCTTCTAGTGGCCATCTCTGTGATCAAGGAAGTAACTAGAGATTCTAATGTAAGTAAGGTGGTAAGGAAGTAGAAGATGGTCTCCCTAAATGACATATTAGACAATCTATGCCCTTACCTCCAATCAAATTGATGTACATAAAACCTTCGTAGTGAATGAATAAAGTACATTATTGTTTCATGTTGTAATATGTATGTTTTCTGTGAATTACTCCTTAAACTGGACACTTATGAGATTTATGTTAGTTTAGAATGTTCCCAGCCATTGGATAGACTTGGTGAATTTATCTTGACAAGGCTAACACTAGTGTATTGCTGAATTGGTGGAGTAGCTTTTTTCAACTGGTACGGTTAATCCCCAAGCACATCCAGTGAGTGTTTAGAATAAATACTAAACCCAAACCAATTTCTAGTTATGCCCTGGAGCTTGGAGATAGATGGGCAAAACTGAAAAGTTGCACTTGACCCTAGACTTCATTATGATACTGCACTAGGTATTGGACTAAGCTGCATGTGATGTGCAAACCAGTGAAATCCATCAAGGGTCAAATACCTAGGTATGTTGGGGCAGTTTGGGAAATTTCTTGAGTGCTTGATCATAGTGATAAAATCGATCCCTTTGTTAGACAAGGTGAACATCAAGTTTACACTCACTCTGATGGAAACATAAACTGACGACACTAGATTTCAACTATATTTGAAATCTAATTTGCAAAATGTAACTATATGTTATATTACTATTTTATAAAAATGGTTTGCAAAGGATTTTAATCCCAGGATCCATTCGAGCAAAGACTGTGACATTGTATGTTGTAGTTTGGGAAGAAATCCTTCCCTATGGGCAATGTTCCAATGATTATGGACTGAGTGGTTAGGTGTAAGAGACTATTACAGGGATGATTACTAATGGACTTTATCTTACATAAGTCCATCATCCTTGTGTCTTCATGGTGTGGTTGAATCCAATGACCATTTATGTGTAAATGTTGGGTCTAAATTGAGCCCAAGTTGATTAGTTCAGGGGTTCACTGCCCTGATTAGTGAATTCGGCTAGTCCTTTGTGGGCCTCAGGCCTTATAATATAAAGGCGCAATGTCCTTTTGCAACACCGTAGGATGTGAACCATTAGAGAAAATGGGCACAAGGCCCATTACTAATATGATTAGTTAAGTGATCACATGACAATTTAATTTGTCTTATAACTTCGGTTAAAAATGGGCATAGATCTGGGTATGGTGCACCAATTCTTTTAAGAGGATAAAAGGCTTATCAATTAAAGATAGTCCTGATCCAAATTTGATTTGTATCAACTCCTAATTAGATTTGGAGAGTGTTTTATATAAAGGAGAAAGAAGGGAGAGTCCAATTCAGCTAATTCTCTCCACTCTCTTCTCCTCTCCTCTTCTCCCTTGCCTCGTACAAATCCTAATTCGACTTATTATTGTTAGGGACTAATAAAATCAGTCCTCCACAGTGTTTTTGCAATAAAAACATTAGGGCATATCAGGTTCACAAAACCAATTTGATCCAAGCAAGTTGGAGAACAGTTTTTGCTGAAGTTGTGTTGTTGAATCGACTTCACATACACACTATGCCATCTTTAGTTCAAGGCTGATCTTGTGATTGATATTGAGCATGAACTACCACACTAAGAGCTACATTTTGTCGTACCCATATCAGGTGTGATCAGTTTTAATTTGAGTTTCAAATTTGGTCTGTTCAATGCAAGATAAATCCAAAAATTTCAAATTTGAAAATTACTAGGAAATCAGTTCCCGAGTCCAATGATGATCTTTTGGGTACCTAGCAGGTAAGCTTTATCATGGCTTTTCCACGTGTCCAATGATGATCTTTTGGGATTAGGATTCCCCTTTCGTTAGAACTCTCATATGGTTTGTATCCCACTATAGCCCTTGCACGCCTACTCACGGTTACGTATAAGGAATAAGGCTCTTGGAGTGATGACATGTCTTGGTGACATGGCCAATCATAACATCACAGTTGAGCAGCTGATCATGATATGAACTCTACTTGCTAAATCTTCAAGTGGCCATGAGCGAGGTATATAGGACATCGTATGCGTAAATGATCACATTTGTCAGCATTGCAAAGGTCTACGATTGTTTTTGCTTGGAAAATTTGTTGACAAGTAGAACGCTCATCGCAGGCATTATGGTGATCATCTTTGTATCATCATGATCCTCATTGCAATCCCCGCAGTATTGATCTACATGTACTTACACCACCCATCTTGTCATTTTCTTCTTATAGTCTCCTAGAGAATCTCCAACATAATTTATGACTTGCGTGATATGAAATATCCACATCTGTTCAAATGCAAGCAAATAAAAATTAGAATATTTTAAATAAGTCTTACTTTTAAAGTTTAGGCTTTAGAAAACAAAATAAGAAACTCACCTTTTGATTTTTTTGAAATCTTTTTTCCTTTTGGTTGAATTGTTCTTTCTTGACTATTTTCCATTATCTCCAACATCATCTCATCATCAACACTAGCATCGACAAGTAATGTTTCAAATCAAGGTTCTAAATTTTGATATGTATCGGGCTATATTGGCTGATACGTATTGTATTGGGGGCTTTTCGATAAGCCCCTACAAGGGGTCTTTCAAGGTTTAACCCAGTTCAGTGAGTAGATAGGCCTTAAACTAACCCCTCTAGACCATGTTTAAAAAAAAAGATAAATGAGCTTCGTAACTAGTCGATATGCCCATACCGATGTATTATCCATGTCGATATTTCAAACCTTAATTAAAATGGAGGAAATTCTTCTAGGGTTAGATCATTTGAGCGTTTATGTGCAATTCATTCATCATCAATTCCTATATCCTCAAGCTCTATATTAATCGGATCCTTTGTAGTTTGTTCCTTACTTGTTTCTCTGATAGTTTCAAATTGTACATGACATACACCAATGAACTCAATAGTTTTTGCGCTAAAAGATTCCTCCTCTTGGTACGAATTTAAAAATTATCACAATTGTTCAAATTTAGAAATCTATTATTATCTTAAACTTTAAAGTTTGAACATTAAATTGTTTGAAGAATTTTACTTGATTGAATGAACTCCAATTTTGTTCACAAGTAAAAACACTACAAGTAAGACTTAATATTCTTACTACAAATTTCATCAAGTATGGAATATCTTCACCATACATTAGCCACCATTCAACTATTACAAAGACCAAATATAAAACAACACAAAACAACTAATACAAGAAATCATATAATCTTGAATAATATTAAAAATATAAAATATATTTAATTTACCATGACTCATTTTAAGTACTATAGATTGTGCCAATGCTCTTCCAAAATAGCCCTTTTGTATAAAAAATCATTAAGTTTCTTCTATCTCCTCTTATTCTTGCCTATTTGGAAACATCCAATCTAGGACATCATAGTAACCTCTTTTTTAGTAACTGATGAGGAGGATTTGCTTATAAAGTGGGATATGCTATAAATGAATTGGTAGAATTCTATGCACTCTACTAGAGACTCCACTTCACTTGGCAACTTGGATGCCAACAAAATATTTTACAATTTGACTCATTATCTACCATCTAGGCTATTCAAAGATGATCTTGTCCCAACTAGAAATGCACCCATCTTTTCAACCAATCCTTCAAGCTTATGGACCAAACGATAACTCCAACTATAGCATTGCTACAAAGAAGGCAATATATGTACAAATGTTCTAGCAAATCTAGGTCTTAAGAAATCCTAGCATAAGCAATATTTGGGGCACACTAGACCTCCTATCCACAAACTTCTCTCACATCCCTACCCACAAGACACTAGTCTATGTATTTGGAACATCTCCCATGAATGAACAAATACAATATTTAGGACAGTCCCAATCTCCTACCTACAAACTTTCCCACATCCCTACCCACAAGACAATATTGCATGTATTGGGAACATCTCCCCATGAATGATAAGGGAGATATTCCCAATGGGTCGTTTTGGGGTTGATTTTAAACAAGGGTTTTATATGCTGAAAAGTTTTGGGAAATAGATCTAACTAATAGAATTTATTTGAAGAAAAAAGGTAGAATTTATTAGTGGGAAAAATTGCTTAAATATAGGATTTAATAAGAGAGAATGGGAATTAATAGAATTAATATCTTAAGACTTAAAGAGAGGGAACTGAATGAGGTAAAAATAAGTAGTTCAAATTACATTTTCTAGCCTTACAATTAAAGAAGGGCCAAATCAAAAGTTAAGGGCATTTTAGTTAAGAATAGGATTCAATAAAAGATTATTGGAGTTCATACCTTAAATATAAGAGTTAATGAGAGGGAATTAAATAAGGTGAGAAGTAGTAGTTCAAGTTACATTTTTTACCCTTACAATTATAGAGGGATCAAATTCAAAAAGCTCCACATTGTTATTCGCACTTTTAAGGGTCATTAGTAAATGGGCCTACGTGTTGCACGTAGAAATATGAGAAAATGGAGATTTTTCCAAAATTTTCTATACATGTTTTTTTTATTTTGTATTTTATGTATTCTAATTTTTTTTATTATTTAATTATAATTTCATGGGTTGACTCCAAGGTTTGAAATTTCAATACATATCAGACTGTATCGGGGGCTTCCTGATACGCCCCTATAGGGGTGCTTCGAGGTTTAACTCGGTTCAAGGGGTAGACAGACCTTAAATCGACCCCTCTGAACTAGGTTTAGAAAACTAAAAAAGAAAAGAGAAATGAGCTTCAATACAAGTCGATATGCCCCTATTGGTGCATCGCCGGTATTGATATTTTGAACCTTGGTTGATTCATTTGGCTTGGATGTTAAACCAATTACCCACCACCCCAACATAAAAGTTGTTTCGTTTCTAGTTAATTTTAAAATTTTTATTCCGTTTTCAACATTAATAAAAATAAATTTTGTTTATTACGATGAATATAAAATTAGAGACATGCCCAAATTTTTATAATTTTTATAATTTTTATATTTCTATTTATTTTAAAAACATTATTACTTTATTATACCGTCATGGATTGTCTAATCCATTCAACCTAAACAATATATTGAACCACTAACCCACCTCTTGAATGGGAAAACAGTTTTGCTACTAGGTCAATTTTAAATTTTGCCATTTCCATCATTAATAAATGTACTTCATATTCATTATATATTTACTTTTTGTTTAATATGATGAATATATAATATTAGTTATTTCATTTCTTTAATTTCTTTGTATTTTTAGTTAATTATGACCTTATGGATTGACTCATTTGTGATTTGATTCAGATGGTTGAACCACCAATCTACTACCAAAATGAAAGAATGGTTTCATTTTTTTGTTGGATTTAAAAAATAGTTTTTTGTACTATTAAAATTATGTGGTATATATAGTCAAATAGATTTAATTAGCAAATATTTTATACAAAGTTAGTGGAATTCAAATGGCGAAAAACAAAAATGCCTTAAATATGTGATTTAATGAGAGAAAATAAGAAATTATAAGTCTTAATGAAAGGGTATTGAATGAATTAAAAATGATGATGAATGTTTGAGTATTCTTATTAGAACCTGCATAACAAAGACATGTTTGGATTTGGTGTGATACAGTGTGCAAACATGGTTGTATAACAAATCATGAGTGAAGACACTGGTGTTCCTTATGCATTGGATCCATGTAGGATGTGGGCCATTTGTATGGATTACCAACATATTGACTTGTAATTGGCACATAACCAAGTATGCACATTTGTGTTTATAGTAGATCCTATGGCAATAAAGCAAATAATTGACACATGGTGTACTAATGGATTTGTTGTCTTTCAACTTAAAAACTTAGCTTTAAATACTCTTATTTGTATTTTATGTCAATGTTTTTAACTTGTGATTAAAATAAATAGTCGAATCGATTAACCTATCACCCATACAAATTTAATCAAGAGTTTGTTTCAATCTAATCAACTAAAAAAAAAAAACCATTGCTTTTGGTTAACAATTAGATGACCATATTGATTAAACTATTGGCATATTTTACCGAGTCAATAGGACATGGGTAAGACATTAGTTATTTATTTTTTGTACTTTTAGCCATTTTCGTCTTTAATAACAACCTATCTCATCTTTCACACATATTTTTGTTTAATGTGATAAATATATATTATTAAAGATATGCCCAATTTAATAAAAATTATAAAAATATTATATTTAATTTATAAATCTATAAGATTAAAATATAATCCCAATTGATTTTTAGAACATTAGTTTTTAATTACTATTTTTTTTATTCTATGTTTAAATCAATTAGTTAGACTAGTCAATTTTTCACTTGAACAAAATTTGGTGTCTACTTACCACCAAGCTACTTGCTAACAAAAATACACATACTTAATCACTATGTTATTAAAGTAAATTTATCCATTTAACCATTTAACTTGGTCAATGGGTTTATTGGTCTTAGGTGCATGAATTGCTTTTATCTATTATTGTGTTTGACATTTTTGTTAAGCAAATTTCATGAAATGATGCCTACACGCATTTTCTAAAAAAAGGGTTCATGGGTTAGACATTAATTCTCTTTTCTCCTATTTTTTTATTCAATTTATTTTATTGATAGAAATAATTATTATTTATTATAATTACATTTTAATATGAAAATTATACATCAACAGAAATGCACCCACATTTTCTGCAAATTTTCTATTTTTATAATTTTTTTCTTCTATTTATTCTTTTATATTTTTATTACTGAATTTTGACATTATAGGCTCACCCATTTGATTTGACTAAATTGCTCAGCCACCACCTAATGGAAATACCATTTTTAGATTGTTTTAAATTTAAATTATATATTTCATTTACATCATCAATAAAGACGATTCTTGCTTATCACACTCAATTTTGTTTGATATAATTAATATATCACATTAGAGATATATCCAAAATTTTATATAATTTTTTGTATATTTTACGATTCTTTATATTTTTTTATTAGTAAAAATTTTATTATTTAATTATCACATTGATCCATTTGGCCCAAAACCACAAACCCTTCACCCAAATAGGAAAATTGTTTTATTTCTATGTTATTTTTAAATTTTGTATTCCATTTCCCTCGTTAATATTTTTTTTATGTATAATACTTATTTTTTTAACATCATGAATATATAGTTTTGGAAACATAACCAATTTTTTATTTTTTATAAATATATAACATCAGATATGTGTCCAATTTTTTATATAATTTTTCTGTATCTCTACGATTCTTTGTATTTTGTATTTTCAAAAATTTTATTATTTTACTATGACATCATTTCATTTCTAGGTTAATTTTAAATTTTGTATTCCATTTCTATTATTAGTAAATATACTTTTTAACATATCATGCTTATTTTTGTTTGGAATGATGAATATGCAATTTTAGAGATATGCCAATTTTTTTTTTGCATTTTTATATTTCATCTACATATATTTTAAAATTTTATTATTTAATTATGGTACCATCGGTAACCCATTTGACCCAATTGAAAGAATTACTTATCCACCACAAAAAGGAAAAAAAGAAGGGCTTTTTAGGTTATTTTTCAAAATATTAAATTTTGTACTATTAAAATAATGTTGTAAATTTAATTAGTATATAGAATTTAATGAGTAGAAGCAAGTATACTTTAAATGTAGAATTTAGTGAGAGAATGAGTTAATACTTATATATGGCACTTAATGAGAGAGAATTAAAAAATGATTTCTTTTCTAGTTGGTTTTAAATTTTATATTCCATTTCCATCATTAATTAAAATATTTTTTATTTATTATAGATGTGCCTAATGGAAAATTCTCGATTAGTACCCAATACTTTGGGCCTAGAGCCACTTTGGTCCTCGAACTTTAAAATGTGACATTTCAGAACCTGAACTTTTTAAACGTGACAATCCAATACCTGTCGTTAATTAGATGTTAACCTACCGTTAAGTGACATTTGAAAAAGATACAAATGCCCTTCAAGTGTCATTTAATTTTCTTTATCAACCATCTAAACGTTGACAAAAAATTAACAGTCCCAAATCCTTGCTTGTTTCATTCAAGAAAGTTGGGGTCACGTTTGTGTGGGCATTTTGGTGACTCCTAATTTCTTGAGTAGAAGAGGCAAGTATTTGGGAATGTTAATTTTTTGTCATTGTTTGGATAATTAGATGACATTCGAAGGGTACAAGAACGATCCTAGAAAAATTCAGTTTTTTTTTAAAACTACGAATATGATTCCCGGAAGGGTGCAAGAAAATTTTTGAAATTTTGCCCAGCCATCTAGCATGGTTTGGCCATCCATATGATGGATTTCTCCATCCTTCAGTGGTATTACAGCGAGGTTCAATATTGAACCGAAAAAAAAAACAGATCTGAAACAGAATTGAAATCAACAGAACTGTTCTGACCAATTTGCATAGTTACCAGTTTTTTGAGAAATTGGTTCTCGAATTTTGGGCGATTTGATCTGAAATTATTTTTATTATATTCTGATATAATTTTATAATTGTTCTATTATTATTTCTTTGGTTCCTGGGCTGTTTGTGTGATGGAGATCGAATTCTTTATTGGCTCCAATATATGCGCACTCGGGAATTATTTATTTAATCAGTGGTTTGTAAATAATTTTTTTCTTTTTAGAAAAAATGTATTAGGATTTATTTTGATGTAATTAATAGAAAATTAGGTTTTTCTATTTTTTTACATTGGAACTCTTGCTGGAGCACGTGGAGAAGGAGATGGAAGATTTTTTAGAAAAACTGCAATCTGCGATTAATTGTTTTTTGCTGGTTTGCAATTCATCCGGATTAGATTCGGACCATCACACTTGCAGCCCTAGACTATTATTTTTTGCTGTGATTGATTGTCAATATTTAGCTATTGAAAATTTCAGATCAAATTCTTGTGAATTGTTGCATGTTGTGGGCACCAAACCCTAGGCCGACTTGACCTAGTTTGGTCCAAACTAGTTGGGCCGAACCAATGGTTCGGTGGGGTCTGATCACAGCCCCCTGGGTCACATTTTTGGTGGCTCAAAATTGGTTATGGAGAAATGGTTTGATGGCCCATCACATGGACCAATTCGGCCCTCCCCTGAAAACCCAGTTTATGTTAAGTTAAATCAACATCAACCCATTTCAGCATAATTGTTGTGTTAGCGGAACTGCACTTTGCAATTTAGCCCATATACCTAAATGAAATTATTGGATAATTCATGGGCCTTTAATGGGCTGATTGTGTGTTAACTTAAATTAATTAGGGTTATACAAGCCTTTTAAATGATTGGATCAATTTATGCATGTGCTTGTGATGTGCTGAATGTGATTCATTCATGGCCATAAGTGCTTGGCCCATGTTTAATCGTATGTGGCTCTCTTCGAACACCATGGTTGAATGCACATCATTGTCATGGTGCCCTCAGATCATTGGATGATCTCCTTTTTCAATAGGCCCCCTGATTAGCTTCCTCCCCAAAAGGAACCTCGTAGAACCCTAGCCATTTTTGGGCTCATTTGAATATGACTTTATGAAAGTCAGTGGGAGCCACTTTGGTATGAACGAAACCAGACCTAGGGATTGCTTTTCTTGTTCCCTCCGGATTTATATAAGTGCAAGAGATAGGAAATATCATATGATGGATTCTCTAAAGGTCTTCCGTCATTAGTGATGGAGGATGATTTGATCCAACCTATGAGACGGTGACACATGGACACTGACTCAGCACGAGCGACAACTCAGCGTCGTAGCCTGGTACGACCAAGTGACGGGCCTACGAAGCAGCTCGCGACATTGTAGCTCACGAAAGGAGGAGTTCGCCGCAACGTGAACCCCGGGCTCCCCGAGCTACCTTTGAAGAGATACTCCGAGGCAATTTTAGCTCGCGAGCTAAAGTCATTAGCTCGTCCAAGCTCCCAAGCAAACAAGCCATCCCTAGGACCAATTCTACTAAGGGTAACCCTGGAGTGTTCCAAGTTCGCTACAGAATAGCTCACGAATGAACCGCACGAGCACTCCCCGGGAAGCTTTCGACTGACAGACCGTACCGGTCAGACTGCGCCATATCCCTTACTGACGACGCAGTCCCAGTCCTTTCGGTAGTCTGCGTCCACGTCTCACAGCAGGTAAGGGCGTGCCTGTCACTTCGAAAATGTGTCACTCACCGGGGCGAGACATACGCCACAACGGCCACCTGCGCAGCCCTAACAGGTAATGGCTGTAGCAGAAGCCCAGTGGCGGTTTTGCTCGATCTGACGCGAGGGTCCCAATAAAAGTCCTCAGGGCAGGAGAGAAACGACTTCTTGAAACCTCTAATCTCTTGAATATAGTGAGAACGCGCTATCTGCACTCTTAGCCTTCGTCTCCTTTTGCTTCTCCTCCAGAGTACTAAATTAAGCATCGGAGTATCCCCACCGGGTAGACTCCCTGGGGATTCTTCTTCTTTCTCATCTCATGTACCTTCCAGGAGCCACGTGAGTGCCAACTAGGAGTGACCGGATCGCGCTACATCATTTGGTGCCGTCTATGGGATACGCTTCGAAAAGCCTTTCTCTAAACTTTCACATCTTTTTACTCTCCAAAAACTCAACGTTCATGGTGTCCTCAAGCAATATCGGATGAAGCACGAAGATGAATAACTCCAGGGAACAACCCCAACTTCCTACTGTCTGTATCGAACAGTTCACCGTCCCCCTCTCAGCAGACGGGATCCCTAGTTTGGATGTGCCTCTTGCAACGGCACCCGTTGTTGCTCCACTCCCTACCGTAGTCGGAATAACCTTCACTGAACCCTCGGTTGTGCCCCCTGCGGCCAGCCCGAATCAGTTGGAAGACTTGGTGCAGTGCATGCGGGCCATGCAGCCTCAAATGCAACAATTTCAATAGTTCCAGATCTACCAACAGCACGTGCTACACCAGGCTCAGCCTCAACCTCAGCAATCACAACTCCCTCCTCGACACCCAGCCTCACAGTAGGCTAGGTCCCATCGTCAAGAGAAGCACCTTTCTCACCAAGGAAAGGCCCTTCGGAACCCTCCAAGGAGCCAGGTCTCCTCCCGTAGTAGATAGGAAAGGCCGGCCACTCCGGCCTCGCCACGGGGGGTCAGGTCGGAAGGATCCCAGCTCGCCAAGCCCACATTGTCTAAGCCCTCCAAGCCTGATGCCCCATTCTTGGAGAATCGGTTCGAGATTCTGGCCGCAGGCTCTAAGAAGGACCCTTCTGTCCGCAGTCATCTCCAGCGGCCCGAACTACTTCCTGCACACACCATCCCAGACAGCACAGAAGCGAGCAATACTAATGTTGAGCCCGCCAAGAAATAGAGACGTCGCCACTGAGCTCGCCGGTCTGCCACCCGCGACCTGTTCGAGCTTGGAGGCAAAGGAGAAGCAAGCTCGGGCGAAGTCAAGGCTCCCATCCTTTCGGTTCAGTCCCCTCTATCTCCCGAGCTCCTGGCAGTCCCAATGCCTAAAGACTTTAAGCTCCCCCCTCTTGACAAGTATGACGGGTCGTTTGACCCAAATGATCACTTAGATGCCTTCCAATCGCAGATGCACCTAGCAAGAGCCAATGAGTCATGCATGTGCGTGGCCTTCTCCACCACTTTTAGAGGAGCAGGTCGTACGTGGTACCGGAACTTGGCACCTGGGTCGATAAGAAGTTGGGCGCAGCTCGCGCAAGCCTTCACATCCCACTTTGTCACCAGCAAGCGGTGTCTGCGAACTGAAGAGAGTCTACCCAACATATTGCAAAGAGAGGGAGAGTCCATCCGGGGCTACATCAGGCGGTTCAATGACGCTTGTATACAGATACCGCACCTGGACCACGTCGTGCGCCTTGCAGCAGCCAAGAAAGGCGTGATGCATAAGGAGTTCAAGTGGCACATGGTAGTCAACCAACCAACGACCATAACCGAATTCCTTAAGCTCGCAGACAGATTCATAGCCACCGAGGAAGAGATCAACCAGAAAGGCGAAGGAGCGCCCGAAAAGAGGAAAAGGGAAGGAGAGCCTTCTAGTCATGGGGACAGTCGAAAGAAAAAAGATGTAGCTCGGGGGAAAAAGCTAGGTCAGTTGTTCCGAGCTCTAGTAGCGGACCAAACTGTTTACACCCCACTAAACACTAAGCGGGCCGAAATCCTGATGGCGATCAAGGACGCCCCGTATGTGAAGTGGTCACCCCATTTGAAGGGGAATCCCAATGAAAGAGATAAGAATCTGTATTGCAGTTTTCATAGAGATCACGGTCATAGTACCGAAAATTGTAAAAACCTCCGTGACGAGATTGAAGAGCTCATCCGTCGTGGGTATTTAAGAAATTTTGTACATAATAGTAATAGTAATAATAAAGCAGGTCGGCAAGGGGAGCACGGTAAGGATGCTCCCAAGTCCAGCAACAGGCCAGCCGAACAGCCACAGAGGCAGCCTCCGGAAGAGAGGCCGGTTCGGGGGACCATCCACATGATAGTGGGAGGCTCGATCATTGCGGGTTGTACTTCAGCAGCAGCTCGGACGTCAGGTCGTGAGGCCGTCCGAGAAGAGAAGAATCCTTCAAAGTGGCCAAGGACAGAAGAGTCAATTTTCTTCACAGAAAATGACGCGCGAGGGGTTCACTACCCGCACGATGACACACTCATAATAAAGTTGAGAATCAATGACTTCGAGGTCAGGTGCATACTCGTCGACTTGGGCAGCTCGGCCGACATCCTCTTTAAAGTTGCGTTCGACCAGCTTCAGCTGTAGAGAAGCAACCTGAAGTCTATGGACACTTCTTTGGTGGGCTTCAGTGGAGAAGAAGTCCGGCCCCTTGGGAAAATAACAGTACATGTGGAAGTCGGCACGTGGCCTTGCGTGGTCAGATTCAAACATGACTTCTAGGTGGTTGCGACCCCCTCCCCCTACAATGCCATAATAGGTCGACCGATCACCCTTGTTCTACGGGCGGTGGTGTCCACCTACCATTTGGCTATGAAGTTCCCAACAGATTTCGGTGTGGGGGTAGCGCAGGGTAACCAACTCGAGTCCCGCTAGTGCTACGTCGCCACCCTGAAGGGAAAGACCAAGGTGGTCAATGACCTCGAACTGGAGCGCCCTACGGAGCAAAGCGAGGAACGAGCCACGCCCATGGAAGAAATAGTCACAGTCCTGACCTCAGCAGCCGATCCGGCTCGGACGCTTCAGATCGGTGGTTCCATCCAGGAACCCCTACGATTCGAACTGTTAGGCCCGTTAGACAGAAGAAACGCAACCTAGCCCCAGAGCGGTGGAAAGCGGTCGACGAGGAGGTCGAGAAGCTCCTCGCAGCTGACTTCATAAGAGAAGTCCACTACCCTAGCTGGGTGGCCAACCCTGTCCTAGTAAAGAAGGCTAATGGCAAGTGGCGCATGTGCGTCGACTACACCGACCTAAATCGAGCTTGCCCAAAAGACTGCTTCCCACTCCCCAGAATTGACCGCTTAGTGGACGCGACCTCAGGGCACGAGTTGCTAAGTTTCTTGGATGCCTATTCCGGCTATAACCAAATCAAGATGGATCCGACGGACGAAGAAAAGACTGCCTTCATCATGGAGTTTGGTTTGTGCTGTTACAAGGTTATGCCCTTCGGGTTGAAAAACGCAGGGGCGACCTTTCAAAGGCTTGTAAATAAGTTGTTTGCACCACTAATTGGCAGAAAAGTAGAATGCTATGTGGACGACATGGTCGTCAAAACTCAATTTTCACATGAATTAATACAATACTTGCATTCTGTTTTTGAAATTTTGCGTAATTTTAATATGAGACTGAACCCAAACAAGTGTGTATTCGGTGTGACCTCGGGCAAATTCCTAGGGTACATCGTTAACCGGCGTGGCATTGAAGCCAACCCGGATAAGATTAAGGCCATCTTAGAAATGAGGCTGCCCCGAAAGTTGAAGGAGGTTCAGAGGTTGAACGGCCGCATAGCCGCCCTGAGCCGCTTCACGTCCAAATCGGCGGACCGCTGTCTGTCGTTCTTTAAGGCGATCAAGAGCAAAGGGTTCGAATGGACCCAAGACTATTAGCTCGCGTTTGACGAGCTCAAGAAATACCTCGCTAGTGTGTCGATCTTATCCCGGCCCGAGGAGGGTGATATATTAGAATTGTACCTCTCGGCAAACGATGAAGTTGTCAGTTCGGTACTAATAAAATAAGTAGATCGGGTTCAACGACCCATCTATTATGTTAGTAAAGTATTGTGGGGCGTAGAGACGAGATACCTAGGGATAGAAAAGCTGGCATACACACTGATAATTGCATCTCGGAAGCTCCGCCCGTACTTCCAGGCTTACACTGTTATCGTTCTCACCGACAAGCCTCTGAGGGAAGTCTTACTGAAGCCCGAGGTCTCTGGTCGGTTGACGAAGTGGGCCATCGAGCTCAGTGAGTACGACCTCCAGTACAAGCCGCGAACTGCCATTAAGGCCCAAGCCTTAGCAGATTTCATAGCTGAATACACATTTAGCTCTGATGTCTCCAGGCCGGTTGAGCACAAGGCTCCCAGGCTGGTCGAGTCCAAACCCCATGAGGTAGCAGCCAGTGTGGCATCTCTCCTAGTTCATCCAAGCGCAAGCTGGGACGAGGAGCCCTGGATCCTTCATGTAGATAGCTCCTCAAACCAACAGGGTAGTAGAGACGGAATAGTTCTACACGGTCCAAGTGGTTGGAAACTGGAGTACGCACTATGCTTCGAGTTCGCAGCATCCAACAATGAAGTGGAGTACGAGGCGTTGATAGCTGGAATAGCCCTAGCCAGAGAAGTAAAAGCAAAGCACATCGTTTTCTGTAGCGACTCTCAACTCGTGGTCAACCAGCTCACCGGTGAGTACGAAGCTCGTGAGCCGACCATGATAGCCTACTTAGCCAAAGTCAGAGAGGCCTTGCTCGACTTCCAGTCAAACTTTATCAAACAAATCCCAAGGTCAGAGAATGCTGAGGCTGACGCCCTGTCCAGATTAGCCAGCGCCAGCGACATCACCATGAGAACCGTGCACATAAAGGACTTACCTCGGCCTAGCATTCTTGGGGGGGCAAAGGAGGTCGTTCCCGTCGTTCAAGCAGAGCCGAGCTGGATTGACCCACTCGCGAGCTTCTTGCAACATGGGACCCTCCCTACAGATCGCAACGCAGATAGAAGGGTGAAGTGCCAGAAAGCCAAATATGTCATGATAGACGAACGACTATACCGGAGATCTTACACGCTCCTCTACCTGCGTTGCTTGCGACCTACCGAAGCCGAGCTCGTACTTCGTGACACTCATGACGGATTATGCGGCGGACACTTGGGCGGCAGGGCCCTCGCCCAGAAGGCACTTCGATAGGGATATTATTGGCCAACAATGAAAGCAGACGCCATCGAGCTCGTTAGGAAATGTGACAAATGCCAGAGACATGCCAATATTCACCACCAACCCGCTGCCTTCCTCTAGTATCTCACCAGCCCGTGGCCCTTTGTGCAATGGGGCGTCGATCTACTCGGGCCATTCCCACCAGCAACGGGTGGGAGGAAGTTCTTAGTAGTAGAAGTGGACTACTTCACCAAGTGGGTAGAAGTCGAACCCCTTGTAACGATCACAACCCGGATCGTCCAAAACTTCTTTTGGAAGAACATCGTGTGCCGCTTCGGGTTACCTCGGGTATTGATCTCCGACAATGGCAAGCAGTTCGACGATATCAAATTTCAAGACTGGTGCCAAGACATGGGAATCCGACATAATTTTACTTCGGTCGCACACCCACAAGCAAACAGCCAAGCAGAAGTCACGAACAGAGCCATCCTCCGCGGACTAAAGGCACAGCTGGACCGAGCTAAAGGATTATGGGCAGATGAGTTACCTAGCGTCCTATGGGCCTACCGGACCATGGACAAAACCGCCACTGGAGAAACACCCTTTAACCTCACCTACGGTACAAAAGCAGTTATCCCTGTAGAGATCGAAGTCCCTACGCTGCGACTAGAAGCATACAGTGATCAGGCGAATGAAGATGAGCTCTGTACCAACCTCGATCTAGTCGACGAAGTAAAGGACCTTGCATATGTCAGGACTGCAACCTACTAGCAAAGAGTAGCTCGGTACTATAACGCCAGGGTCAAGATGCGGAACCTCCGCGTCGGCGACCTGGTTCTTCGAAAGGTTATGGTACCTGAGCCAGGTGCTGGCAAGCTTGGGTTTAACTGGGAAAGACCTTACCGAGTAAAACGAGTCCTCGGGGAAGGAACGTATGAGCTTGAGACCCTCGAAGGGAAACAAGTACCTCGGGCATGGAATATTGTCAATTTAAGACAGTACTATCTGTAACAACTAAGTAGGCCACGAGCCACTCCCAAAGCCTAAGGGCCAAAATGCCGAGCTAACACGATCTCGGGGCGCTAAGACCCGGTCGCCTTTGAGGCATGGGCAAACTTCAAAAGTAGACCATAAGTCACTCCTAGAGTCTAAGAAAAAAAATGCCGAGCTAACACGATCTCGGCACAATCAGACCTAGTCGTCTCCCTAGCTTGTTCAAGTGAGGAGTGTAAGCAGCTCGGGCTTAAACCCCACCAAACATAGCTTGTTCTAGTATGATGATCGAACTAAGGAATAATCGACGAGCACATAGTTCGGGCACTCGTGGTAATCGCTTTGTCGTGCACCATAGAGATGCCTTACTTCGGGTATGTAGCTCTAATAGCTTGGGTATTGAGATCGCCTTAGCAAAGATACAAAGAGTCGGTCATACTTGGAAGAAGAAAGGAAGAACTTTCATTATCATTTCAAAAAAAAAGGAAGAGAGAGAGAAAAATGACAATGCAATAACCGAGCTAAACAACTCGGGAAAGTCTGACTATCACAGGAAACAACCGCCCAACCAAAGACATTTGAAAGACTGGGTTTACGGCACCCGGAAGTCGCCAGAAGTCCAGAGAAACACCGCCTCAGGGATCCACCTCCTCATCCTCTGGGGAGTCAGGCTCCTCTTCCTCTGCTTGGTCCGCCGTCTCAGGAGACAGACCCTTCATTGTGATGCCGTCGAGGTTTCGTCTAGAGAACTTCTTTTGAACCAGCCACCAGGAAAGCATAAACCCAGAGCGGTACGAATTCGAACCATATTGTGCTTGGAGGTCGTGGTATTCCTGGGAGTCTTTAAAATCCCAGACCGCTTTCTCTCGTTCAGCCTCCACCATCTGATCAAAGTTTCAAGTCTGATTTAGAAGAGTGGACTCCAAGTCCCGCACCTGCTGCTTGAGGAGCTCCCTCTCCGCCGCCATCCTCGATGATTCCTCCCTGTAACGCGCACTCTCTTCAGAAAGTCGGGCGATTTGAGCCTCCTGGTCGTGGACGAGCAGCTCTTGAGACTCGCTCCCCTCGCGAGTGTGATGGAGCTCACCTCGGATCTGGTCATGCTTGTTGGATGGTTTTGTATGCCCTTAGCTTCAATCGGAATGATGTACATTATGAGTTTATTGTAAATGAATAAAAGTACATATTTGATTCATGCTCCCTTGGTATGTTTCTGTGTAATACCCTTAAACTGGACACTTAATGAGACACGTGTTAGTTTAGAATGTTTACAGCCAGTGGGTCGGTCTGGGGAGACCTATCCTGATAAGGCTGACACTGTTGTGCCACCAAGTCGGTTGGGGTGTCCTATCTCAGCTGCCAGGGTGAGACCCTAGGCACATATAGTGCAGGATTAATTGAATCTTTGGACTGGACCAGATTTTCAGTATTGCCCTGGACCTTGGAGATTAATGGGCAAAACTGGAAAGTTACACCCGACCCCTAGACTCGATTATGATACTACACTAGGTGTCAGATTGGGCTGTCTTTGATGTACCAGTTAGTGAGATCCTTAGCAGGGGTCAAAACTTGGGTATGTTGGGACAATCTGAGAATTCATCTGAGTGGGTGATCACAATGATAGGATCAACCCCTTTGTCGGACAAAGGTAATGATTAGGGATGCACTCTCACTGATGGAAACCAAGACTACCGGCAGCCGATTTCAATCGTTCAGATTTGTTTTGCAAAATATATTTTATACGAGATATAAAAGTATATATATTATGGTTTCTAAAATGTTTGCAAAAGGTTTTTATTCTCGGGATCCATATAAGCAAAGAGTGCAACACTGTTCCTTGCAGTCGAGGGAGAGGTCCTCTCTTGTTGGGCAGTGTTTGATCATTATGGGCTGCGAGGTTGAGTGTAAGACCATTGACAACAATACCTGATGGGCTAATCTTGCATCTGCCCACAGTCCCTGGGTGTTACAAGGTGGTTTGGCCCAGGGACCATTTAGGGTAAGTGTTGGGCCCATAGAGCCCATTTGATGGGTTTCAGGGGGTGCACTGTCCATAGCAGTGTATTCGGCCAGGCCTTGTAACAAAAGCTGGGCCGAACCCATGTGGCTGATGTGTAGATCAATGCTTGGGTCCCACGCCATACAAGGAAGCCCAATTGGGCAGCAGTTTGGAAGGCTATGTGAGCACACAACCTTAATGGGCCTAAAGCCCATTTCGAACTGGGCTGATTTGATCAGTTTAAATGAGAGGCAAATCTGGGATTAAATCAGTTGATAGGATTGGGGCTTGACCCTATCCACTCAGAGAGTCCAAGATCTAAATAGGAGCCTCGCAATTGGATTAGGAGAGGGCTGATCTAATCTACAGATAAGATAAGGGTTCTTCCTTATCACTTAAAGGGACTTTTAATCCAAATATAATTTGGATCAGCAACTCCTAATGGGATTAGGAGCTTATCCCTTTAAGCCTATAAAAGGAGGAGGGGGCGCCAGCCCTTAGACACACAACAGACAACACAAAAGGTCTCTAGTCTTCAGAGCTAAAATCACAGAAGAAAGATTTCTGCAATCTCTGCAAAACTCTATCTTGCCGCCTCCTTCCTGCCGCCGCCAGACTTCCAGTTCGATCTTGATATCAGCCCTTTGTGAAAGGACTGATTGTAAGCAGTGCTCACGTGCCATCCAGCTATTCTTACGAAGGATCAGGTTCTTGGAGAACGCTGCTGATTCTGCTCCATCCTGCACTGCGCCATCTTCAGTGGGAGCAGTGTTTGGATCTTTCCTTGGGCGTGAACACCTCCATTGAGAGATAATACTTCTCTGTATCAGGTATACCTCTGTTCTACTTCTTTTGGTTCAGGTCTGGTTCTATTCATGGTTCAAGATTGGTCCTTGAAAATATGATTTTCTAAATAGGGAATGCGATTCCCAGTTAAAGGGAGAGAAAAATTTTTGAAATAAGCCCCCTTCATTCCGCAAGATTTGGGCATCCATACGATGGATCTCTCATCCCTTCAGAGCTCACCCTGGAACTTCTTGTTAGCAGCCCACTGGTCGAGGGCATCGACACGATGGATGCGCGTCTGGAGAGCCATGGCATGGATGGCGGAATTCACCTGCCGACAGAAGAGAAGATCAGAGGACAGTGAAGAGGAGCAAAACGAGAGAAGAAAAAGGAAAGGAGTCACTTACCACCATGCAGTGGGAAGAGGCGAGGTCCCTGGGCTCCATATTCCCCCACTGAGCGACCTCATCGTTAGTAATCGCTTTCTGGCTCCTCCTGCGAGCCACGAGGTAGTCGTTCACCCCTTCCCATTTCCCCACTGGGAACCGGGGGTAAGGGCGTGGCTGGACGGGGTTATAGGGAGCCTCCCCCTGCTGAGGGAGTTCGTCCCCTCCGAAGTCAACCCCACTAGTTCCCTTGAGTGGGGGTGTCGGAATCTCAGGTGGAGGGGAGGATAAAACCAGCTCGACAGACCCGAACTCAGTACCTCCCGAAGGGGGGGTCTGGTCGGGGTGCGTCCTCTTCGCATGGCGCCTCTGGCTGTGCGAGAGAAGGCAGTGCGAATCGGCACTAGACATGATGGCTGCCAAGAAGAGCATCAGTGTTAGTCCAACAAGAATGAAATATATGCATGCGAATGTGAGTACGACGTCGTTACAGAAACCACGCAACCTAAAAAGACAACCTACCCGGGCTAGGCCGGCCTGCACAAGCTTCTCCTCGGCCAAGTAGTCCGAGCAAATGAAGCCTATCGATGCCCAGGACAGCATCATTTTCCGAATTTCGAGGTCCAGCTCGGCATCGGGGCCTTGGATGGCGCCCCTCCAAGGAGTTGGGAAGGGCCACTCCTCAGGGTTATGGACCACAAAGTAATCTCACTTCCAGGCGGGAATCTTATTTGGTAGGTCGTATAAGAGCTTATAGTCGCGATGGGAGAGAGGGCTGAAGAACTGATCAAGAAGGACAAGCCGGTAGCAATGCTTGTTGAAGGTGGCAAATCGGGAAAAATAAAGAGGAAGGGCAAGAAGAGGCCTTAGAAGAAAGTAGGCAAGCCAAAAAGGTAGAAGAAAGAAAAACCATCTTATGAGTGTCACTTCTGCAAGCAGACCGTTCATTAGAAGAGGAATTGTCCTCAATATCTAGAATCCAAGAACAAATAAGGTAATTTTGAATCTTTTGTCATAGAGACCAATTTCTTGGTCACTTCTTCATCCTGGTGTATTGACTCCGGGCCTTTTATTCATGGATGTAATACACTGCAGGGGTTTAGAGAAAGCAGAAGGTTGAATGGCGACGAGGTGATTCTTTACTTGGGGATTCCGCAACAGTTGCAACTACACCTATGGGAACTATAGATTTAATTTTCAGAGAAGGAATTGTAACTCTTAAATATTGTCTTTATGTATCGTTACTAAGAATAAATTTGATTTTAGTTTCAAAATTGTGTAAGGATGGTTATTTTGTTTTATTTAGTGATAAGATTACTATTAAATTGAATAAAAAATTCCTTACCTATGGAGAACTTGAGAGTGGTTTCTATGTCCTCTGTCCTTCTTTAGAAATGAACATAACTGAAACTACGTCAGAAATTATCCCCAAGAAAAGAACATGTGAAACAGTTAATCCCACGTGTATATGGCATTACCGATTTAGCGATATCAATATAGAACGTATAACAAGATTAGTAAAGGATGATCCATTGGATTTTCTAACTATAGAAGATCTTCTAATTTGTGAGCCTTGCCTTCAGGGTAAGATGACTAAATGGCCATTTACGGGAAAGCCTAAAAGATTTACGGGCACGACCTAATACATACTGATGTATGTGGTCCCATGAATGTTAGGACATGCAACCAGCACTGTTATTTCATAATTTTCACTGATGATTATTCTCGGTATGGTTACGTATATCGAATGAGACATAAGTCTGAATCCTTTGAAAAGTTTAAGGATTTTAGGCAAAAAGTTAAGAAACAGTTGGGGAGACACATCAAAATCCTTCGATCAGATCGAGGAGGTGAATATTTCTCTGACGAATTCAGGTACTACTTTAAGGACAATGGGGTTGCACCGCAGTTGTCTCCTCCTGCTACACCACAATTAAATGGTGAGTCAGAGAGGAGAAACTAGATTCTTTTAGATATGGTCCGATCACTTCTCATCCATTCAGAACTACCTATATCTTTTAAGGACAATGGGATTGTATTACAGTTGTCTCCTCTTGATACACCACAATTAGACGATGTGTATGAGAGGTGAAACCAAATTCTATTAGATATGGTCTAATCACTTTAAGGACAATGGGATTGTATCACAGTTGGAGACACGCATTCAGAACTACCTATATTCTTTTGCAGATACGCATTGGAGACTGCTATATACGTGCTGAACCGGATTCCAATCAAATCCGTTCCTAAGACTTCTTATGAGCTATGGACTAGTAAGAAACCAAGTGTAAGACACTTGAAGATTCGGGGTTGTTTTGCCCATGTTAAAATAACAAGTGCTAACAAATTGGAACCTAAGACCAATCGTTGCCTATTTGTATGCTATGCCAAAGGCTCTATAGGATATCATTTCTATGACCTAGGAGAGTAAAAAGTGTTTTGTAGTTGAAATGCCTACTTTTTGGAAGAAGATTACATCTTGAACGATCATCATCAGGAAATTGTTCTTGATAAGGAGAGCTCAGGAGTAGGGGGAGATGTCCCACAGGTTCCAGATAATACCAACTTAGAAGATCTACCCGAGTATCTAGGCCCCTAGTTCGTTACGACTATGATTAAGAAAGTTACTTGATGAAAGTCACGATTAGTGAGGAATATCCCATGACTTATGCGGAAGCTATGTTGGACATAGATTGATTGAAGTGGGTAGATGCCATGAAAGTCGAGATGGCCTCAATGAAACCAACGGAGTCTAGACTTTCGTAGAACCACACCCTATGGTGAAAGCAAATGGTTGCAAATGGATCTACAAGAGGAAGAAAGGACCTGATGGAAAGGTTGAGACCTATAAATCTCATCTTGTAGCGAAAGAGTAGACTCAGAAAGAGGGATTTGATTATAAGGAAACCTTTTCGATTGTGGCCATGCTTAAATCTATACGGATCTTACTGGTTGTAGTAGTACACTAAACAAATCTAGTGTGCAAACTAAACAAATCTATTTATGGATTAAAGCAAACTTCTAGAAGTTGGAACATCCGATTTGACTCTATGGTCAAACAGTTTGACTTTGTACAGAATCCAGATGAACCCTATGTTTACAAGAAATCAATGGGAGATATGTTTACATTCCTTGTTCTGTATGTAGACAATATTCTACTCATTGGGAATGATGTATAAATGTTGATTACGGTGAAGGTATGGCTTTTGCAGTAATTCTCCATGAAAGATCTTGGAGAAGCCTCGTACATCTTGGGACTTCGACTCTATAGAGATAGATCAAAGTGGATAATAGGATTATCCCAATCTATTTACATTAACAAGATTTTTAACAAATACAACATGGAGAACTCCAAGAAGGGATTTGTCCCTATCAGACACGGAATCACTCTCTCCAAGGGTATGTCTCCCAAGACTCTTGAGGAGATTGAGGGCATGAGAGAGGTTTCCTATGCCTCTGCCATAGGGAGCATCATGTATGCCATGTTGTGCACTTGGCCAGACATTGTTCAGGCTGTGAGTGTAGTAAGTAAATACCAGTCAAACCCAGGACAAGAGCATTGGACTACTGTGAAAAACATATTCAAATACTTTCGAAGGAGTAAAGAATATTGCCTTGTCTTTGATGGTAGTTCACTATAGATGGTCAGACATACTAATGCTGACTTCTAGTCAGACCCAGATGATAGAAGGTGTACATGTAGTTACATCTTCACGATGGGGTCCTGTGTGTTAGATAGTTTTTGTATACCCTTAGCTTCAATCAGAATGATGTACATTATGAGTTTAGATAGTTACATCTTCACGTTCCCTATGCCTCTGCCGTAGGGAGCATCATGTATGCCATGCTGTGCACTCATCCTGACATTGCACAGGCAGTGAGTGTAGTAAACAGATTTCAGGCAACCCAGGGCAGGAGCATTGGACTGCTGTGAAAAACATACTTAAGTACCTTCGAAGGACAAAAGAGTTTTGTCTGGTGTTCGACGGTAGCTCACTACAGATCCAAGGGTATACAGATGTCGATTTCTAGTCAGACCCAGATGATAGAAAGTCTACATCTGGATATGTTCACACGATAGGATCGTGTGTTGTTTCCTGAATGTCAGCAAACAGGGGTCCTAAGTAGCAAATTAATAGTCCACAACCCAAAGCCGAAAGCATTGCCGTAAGTGAGGCTGCCTTATGAATGAAGGTGTTCATTCCTGAATTTGGAATTCAGCACATCACCCATTCCACTGTTGTATGACAACGCTGGACCTACGGGAGGATAGTGTAAAGAGGTAGCATCAGCGGAGAATGTGGTAGACCCATTGACTAAGCCACTGTCACAGAAAGTGTTTGAGAAACACGTGGAAAGCATGGGACTCCGGCTAGTACCTGATTGGACCTAAGTGCAAGTGGGAGCTGTTAGACAGTTTTGTATGCCCTTAGCTTCAATCAGAATGATGTACTTTATGAGTTTATTGTAAATGAATAAAGATACATATTTGATTCATGTTCCCTTGGTATGTTTCTGTATAATACCCTTAAACTGGACACTTAATGAGACTCGTGTTAGTTTAGAATGTTCACAGCCAGTGGGTCGGTCTGGGGAGACCTATCCTGACAAGGCTGACACTGTAGTGCCACCAAGTCGGTTGGGGTGGCTTGTCTCAGCTGCCAGGGTGAGACCTTAGGCACATACAGTGTAGGATTAATTGAATCTTTGAACTGGACCAGATTTCCAGTATTGCCCTGGACCTTGGAGATTGATGGGCAAAACTGGAAAGTTACACCCGACCCCTAGACTCGATTATGATACTACACTAGGTGTCGGATTGGGCTGTCTTTGATGTACCAATCAGTGAGATCCTTAGCGGGGGTCAAAACCTGGGTATGTTGGGACAGTCCGAGAATTCATTTGAGTGGGTGATCATAGTGACAGGATCAGCCCCTTTGTCGGACAAAGGTAATGATCGGGGATGCACTCTCACTGATGGAAACCAAGACTACCGGCAGCCGATTTCAACCGTTGAGATTTGTTTTGCAAAATATATTTTATATAAGATATAAAAGTATATATGTATGGTTTCTAAATTGTTTGCAAGAAGGTTTTAATTCCCGGGATCCATTTAAGTGGAGAGTGCAACACTGTTCCTTGCAGCCGAGGGAGAGGTCCTCTCTTGTTGGGCAGTGTATGATCATTATGGGCTGAGGGGTTAAGTGTAAGACCATTGAGGATAATACCTGATGGGCTAATCTTGCATCTGCCCACAGTCCCTGGGTGTTACAAGGTGGCTTGGCCCAGGGACCACTTAGTGTAAGTGTTGGGCCCATAGAGCCCATTTGATGGGTTTCAGGGGGTGCACTGTCATTAACAGTGTGTTCGGCCAGGCCTTGTAACAAAGGCTGGGCCGAACCCATGTGGCTGATGTGTAGATCAATGCTTGGGTCCCACGCCATACAAGGAAGCCCAACTGGGCAGCAATTTGGAAGCCTTTTTGAGTACATAACCTTAAATGGGCCTTAAGCCCATTTCGAACTGGGCTGATTTGATCAGTCATTTAAAGGGGGCGAATTCTAAAGAGGGTCAGCTGAAAGGATTGGGCTTAGACCCTATCCACTCAGAGAGTCCAAGATCTAAATGGGATTTAGATCTGGAAACCTCCTAATTAGATTAGGAGACAGCTGATCTTATCTGCAGATAAGATAAGGGTTATCCCTTATCACTAAGGGACTTCTAACCCAAATATGATTTGGATTAGCAGCTCCTAATCTGATTAGGAGCTGATCCCTTTTGAGATTATAAAAGGGGAAGGGGGCGGCAGCCTACTACACAACATCATCAACAGCATTCTTCTCTTTAAGAAAGAGAGATTAAGAGATTTCCTGGATACTGCGAATTCTCTTCTGTCGCCACCTTCCTGCCATTGCCATTCCTTCAGTTCGATCTCCAGTTCTTGGGAGCAATCAAGATTGGATCTTGATTTCAATCTTTTGGGAAAAGATTGATTGGAGCTGTACTCACAAGCCGTCCAGTTGATTCTTGCGAAGGGTCAAGTTCTTTTGAAGAACATTGCTGATTCTGCTCCATCCTTCACTGCGCCATCTTCAGTGGGAGCAGATTTTGGATCATTCCTTGGGCGTGAACACCTCCATTGGGAGATAGTATTTCTCCGTATCAGGTATAATCCTCTCCCACTCCTTTTGGTTCAGATCTGGTTCAGTTTATGGTTCAAGATTGATCCTTGAAAATATGATTTTCTAAATAGGGAATACGATTCCCAGTTGAAGGGAGAGAAAAATTTTTGAAATTCGCCCCTTATTCCACATTCTTTGGGCGTCCATAGGATGGATCTCTCATCCCTTCAGCCCTAGACCTTGGAGATTAATGGGAAAAACTGGAAAGTTACACCCGACCCCTAGACTCGATTATGATACTACACTAGGTGTCAGGTTGGGCAGCCTTTGATGTACCAATCAGTGAGATCCTTAGCGTGGGTCAAAACCTGAGTATGTTGGGGTGGTCTGAGAATTCATCTGGGTGGGCGATCATAGTGACAGAATCAGCCCCTTTGTCGGACAAAGGTAATGATCGGGGATGCACTCTCACTGATGGAAACCAAGACTGTCGGCAACCAATTTCAATCGTTGAGATTTGTTTTGCAAAATATATTTTATATGAGATATAAAAGTATATATATATATATATATATATTATGGTTTCCAAAATGATTGTAAAAAGGTTTTAATTCCCATGATCCATATAAGCAGAGAGTGCAACACTGTTCCTTGTAGCCGAGGGAGAGGTTCTCTCTTGTCGCGCAGTGTTTGATCATTATGGGCTGAGAGGTTAAGTGTAAGACCATTGAGGGTAATACCTGATGGGCTAATCTTACATTTGCCCATAGTCCTTGGGTGTTACAAGGTGATTTGGCCCAGGGACCACTTAGGGTAAGTGTTGGGCCCATAGAGCCCATTTGATGGGTTTCAGGGGGTGCACTGTCCATAACAGTGTATTCGGCCAGGCCTTGTAACAAAGGCTGGGCTGAACCCATGTGGCTGATGTGTAGATCAATGTTTGGGTCCTACGCCATACAGGGAGGCCCAATTGGGCAGCAGTTAGGAAGGCTAAGTGAGCACATAACCTTAATGGGCCTAAAGCCCATTTCAAACTGGGCTAATTTAATTAGTTAAATATGGGGCGAATTCTGGGAATGGATTAGCAAATAGGATAGGGTCTTAACCCTATCCACTCAGAGAGTCTAGATCTTAATGTGATTTAGATCTAGAAACCTCAAAATGAGATTAGGAGAAGGCTGATCTAATCTGCAAATAAGATAAGGGTTTACCCTTATCACCTAAAGGGATGTCTGATCCAAATATGATTTGGATCAGCAACTCCTAATGAGATTAGGAGCTGATCTCTTTAAGGTTACAAAAGAAGGATGGGGCGGCAGCATTAAGAAGACACACATTCACATCCTCTTTAGAGCTGAAATCACAGAAGGAAGAATTAAGCAACCCTGCGAAGTTTTTTCTTACCGCCTACCCTGCCAGTTCAATCTCCAGTTCAGTGGGAGAAATCAAGATTCGATCTTGACATCAGTTCTTTGGGAAGGGATTGATAGGAAGTTGTGCTCACGTGCCATCCTGATACTTCTTGTGAAGGATTAGGTTCTTGGAGAGAACACTGCTGATTCTACTCCATCCTACACTGCGCCATCTTTAGTGGGAGCAATCTTTGGATCATTCCTTGGGCGTGAACACCTCCATTGAGAGATAATGTTTCTCTGTATCAGGTATAATCCTCTTCTACTGCTTTTATTCAGATCTGGTTCAGTTTATGGTTCAAGTTTGATCCTTCAAAATATGATTTTCTAAAATAGGGAATGCGATTTCCAGTTGAAGGAAGAGAAATTTTTTTGAAATTCGCCCACCTTATTCCGCAAGATTTGGGTGTCCATATGATGGATCTCTCATCCCTTCACTGTGTTGTAAGAAAAGTAGTCCATGACCCAGGTCAATCACATTTCTATAAGTGAGGCTGCCTAATGGATGAAGTTGTTCATTTTGGAATTTGGAATCCTACCATATCACCCATTCCACTATTGTGTAACAACACTCGATCTACGGAAGATTGTTGGTAGAGGGGACGTCCAGATTCAGAAGGTAGCATCAACGGAGAATGTGGCTGACCCATTAAATAAACCACTCGCACAGAAAGTGTTTGAGAAACACGTGAACAGTATGTGGGAGCTCTTAGACAATGTATGCTCTTAGTTCTAATCAAATTGATGTACTGATACATTTATTAATGAGTAAAAGTACTTAATCGTTTCAAGTTGTGATTTGTGTGTCTCTATGTAATTACCCTTAAACTGGACACTTATTAGTCTCGTGTTAGTTTAGAATGTTATCAACCATTGGATAGACTTGGGGAAGTTTATCCTGCCAAGGTTGACACTGATGTGCTGCCAAGAAGGTTGGGGCAGCCTGTCTCAGCTACCAGGGTTAGACCTGAAGCACATGTAGTGTGTGTTTGATTGAAACACTAAACCCATACCATTTTCCAGTTATGCCCTGGACCTTAGAGACTAATGTGCTAAACTCGAAAGTTACACATAACCTCTAGACTCAATTATGGTACTGCACTGCCGGCAGTCGATTTCAAACTTGTTTGAGATTTTTTTGTAAAATATATATTTATATGATAATATATATTATGTTTTAAGAAAAAGGTTTGCAAAATGTTTTAATTCCTGTGACCCATCCGAGCAGAGAGTGCAACATTGCACCTTGCAGCCTGGGGAGAGGTCATTCCCTGTTGGGCAGTGTTTGATCATTAAGGTCTAAGAGGTTAAGTGTAAGAGACCATTTCGGGCTATTTACCTAATGGGCTATATCCTGCTTAAGTTCATTATCCTTGGGCTTTCATAGGATGGCTAGACTCAAGGATCATTTAATGTAAATGTTGGGTTCATTAAGAACCATACTGATGGACTCAGGGGTTCACTGTGCTTGACAGTGAATTCGGCCAGGCCTTTGTCACAAAGACTTGGCCAAACTTATATGGGCTTATGTAGGGTAATTGTTGGGGTCCCATGCCATACAAAGTGAACCAAATGGGCCAGCAACTACATAGGGACGTGAGCCACTTGCTTATTGGGCCTAAAGCCCGTGATTAATTGGATTAATCAAGGTGTTACATGACAACTTAAGCAGTCATGTGATTTGGGCGAATATGGGCTTGGATCAACCATTAGGATAAGAGGATAAGTCTTATCCACTTAGAGAGTCCAAATCCAAATAAAGATTTGGATTAGAAACCTCCTAATTCGATTAGGAGTGGTGATCCTTAAAGCTAAGAAAAGAGGAGATCAAATCTGCTCCAGTTTACTCTGCTCTCAATTCTCTTTCTCTGTTCTTCCCACCCAGAAACCCTAATTCGACCTCCAATTCTTGAACTAATATTGATCAGTTGTGACTTCTGATTTTTGCAAGAAAATATCAGAAGCAATTCGTGCTCACCTCCCTTGTTCGATCCAAGGTGTTGAATCACAGTTTTGTTGAAAACTGTGTTGTTGAATCAACTTCAATTCAAGCTGCACCATCTTCAGTGGAAGCTGGTTTTGGTACTCTCTTTGGTAATGAACTATCACTTTGGGAGCTACATTTGTGGAATCTGTATCTAGTATACTTCTCCATTTCTTTTGGTTTCAAATCTGGTTTGGTTTCGGTGCAAGAATGATCTTAAAAAAATGCAATTTTTCTAAACTAGGAATATGATTCCCGAAAGGGTACAAGAAAATTTTTGAAATTTCACCCACCTCTCTAGCATGGTTCGACCATCCATATGATGGATTTCCCCTTCCTTCAGATAAGTGAACAATTAGAGATATTTTTGGAATAAAAACCTTGGACCACCAATACCCCTTCATATTTTTGGCACACCCCAAGAGGTCATGTGATCATTCCATAATGGAAATACACATGATTCTTGATGGAGGATCAATTAAGTAAAACATATGCAAAATATAAGGGGTGTTTTAGTAATGCACAAGGATATATTTTAATAAATATATGAAACTATAAGGAGTGTCTAAGTAAATGTCATGCCCCAAACCTAAGTCAAGACATGATAACACCGCATGTTCAAAGAACATGCAAGGCTATCTTGCTTAAGATAAAAAATGGAAGTTTGTAGAATAACCTTAAATACCTCTAAATAATGATATCCAAATTTATTGAATAATCCTTACATCAAATATATTAAAAAGAACCTAATGTCAACAAGTGGGATGAAAATTCGTATTTAACTAGTGAATAACTTCAAACTATGGTTCCTTTAAAACACAAAAAATATAAATAAATAAACAATTAACTAATGAGATCTAATCTTGATTTCAAGAATAATGTGTTCTCTATTCTTTCCACACCTAAACAAATCTACAAAAGCTATTCTTTAGTGTCTGAAAATGTGGAAAGGAAATTGATGAGTACACTACTAGGTAATTGACAATCCATCCCATTAGTTGGACCAAGTAAAAATAATTATACAATAATTGAAATATGATAGAAAATTCTTATTGGGAAACTTACATAAATCAATACACATTTTGTTAAAGGAAATGACAACTTAAATAGTTGCAAACAAAACTTACATACAGGGAGAAAAAATGGTTAGAAACATATAATGTGAAATGTGTAATAGATATCACATAACAGATTCAGAAAGTAGACTAAGACCACTTTAATCCTAGTGAAAAGGTCTAGAACTACATATATTCCCTGTGGTGAGGGTCCAGAACGGACTAACATATGATGCCATTGTATTTATCCCCAACGGTGGGGTCTAGAGTGTAGTCACTTAATTTAAGAATATGGACATATATGATAATCCACGCGTTGGTCTCAATAGCACATTTAATAGTCAAAATATATTCGACTTGAATACCAAATATTCAAAAAGTCAATGGAATATTTTAAGAAAGACAAAGTATCAAATAATTCATTTCAAATAATTAATGGTGTAATTAGGATAATTCCAAATTACAATTGTTTAAAAGTTTTGATTATAATCTATCACTTCATAAGGTCAAATAGTTTCTCGTGCATGATCCTATTTTATGTAAGAAAGAAAAAGTAGTATATACTTTTGCTCAATTAACTCTTTAAAGACTACTAGAGAGATGGAAGGTCACTTACTTGGTACTCTAAATCCTAGTATCTAATAAATATACCAAATCAAGGTGTGTTATGAAAGCCTATAAATAATAAATAGATAAATAAATAAATAAAATATTATAACAAATCCATAATTGTAGATTCTATGTGCACGATGCATATGCCTCTAGCTCCTTGCCTAAATCCCAGTAAATTTAAAATGATTTATCACTTGGGCTTCTAAGCTTTTTTAATTTCTAAATTATAGCTAATAAGTTCTCGAGACCAATTTCCATAATCATCTATAAGATAGGATTGAAATTAGCCCAAAAATATTACCAAACAGCTAATCATCATTCTTTGTGGATTTTCTAGTTTCGTTATGTCCAAAAAGCCAACTTCCCAAGACCATAAATTTTCACTTAGAAGTCTAAATGAGGAGTTCTACCTACCGTTTCGAAGATCTCATTAAAAGCTATGATTTTAGAAGCAAAGTTCTACCTACCGTTTCTATGACCTAAATTTAGATGACGTCTAGTCTACTATAATATAAATTTTAACATAATTCAAAACCTAAAAATGCTACAATGTTGGATTTGTTGGGATCCTAATGGTGTGGGTTTTGATTAGAATCATTTTCCTTGCTAGAAAGTGGTCGAAAATGAATGTTTGGCAAAAATACCCTAATTCTTGATTTAAAAAGTAATCTTAAAATGCATGAAAAGAAAAACTCAATGATTTAAAGAAGAAAATAACTTACCTAAATCGATTGCAGCAAAGATCTCAATCTGAATCACCACCTTTGAGTCTTTAATTCTTGACTTCCTCCTTTTAATAGAAAAGAGAAAAGGCTCTTAATTTTCAAAGAAGAAAGAAAAGAAAAAGTCCATTTTGAGAAAATGATGCCACATAGGCGCTACATTAGAGAAAGTGGTGTTTCAAACAACACCCTCTTGTTTGGTACCGTTTTCCGAAAAAAAAAATTGCTCAAGGCATTTAGGTTTAGTCTTTATTAGACCCGACAAAAAGTTGACCCAACCTATGAACCCGACCCTAACCCACCCGAAAAAATAGGGTTAGGGTTCCCATGTTATGACCCAAGAATGTGTTTGACCCAAACCCGACCCTATGGGGTGGGGTATTTTTGTAATTATAGTTATAAATGAGTCCTATTACAAATAGGACTAGGAATAGATTAGGCTAAAAGCTTAACAATAAGTGTAGGAGGTTAGGAGTCTAGGATTAGAGTGAAACCAAGAAACTAATTTTTAGTTTTGTTCATGTCTTACCTTCTTCCATTAATTTTGATTTTTCAAAAGTCACTCTCTCTCTACTCTTTAGTCTTCTTTAGTCTTCTCCATTCTCACTTTTATGTTTTAGCCAAAAGAAGTAAGCTTTATTTTTTCAAGAACTTCAAAGTTGTTGGTGTTGAACAATGAGCCACCACAAACTCCAAGGTTTGTTTTCTTACTATTTTTTTTTTCTATTTAATGTATCTAATTTTTGCCTTTTAATTTTTTATTAATAGATTTTAGTTATTTAATTATTTTTAATGGTTTATTTTGCATAGAATGATGAATGATATAATTAATCTTTTCTTTTCTATTTAATTATTTTTAATGGTTTTAGTTATATGTTCTTAACGTTGAATGAACACAAATTTTCATAAAATTATTTTTTCATTTTTCTCTAAAAATATGATTTAATGAATGAAAAATAGGACTTGCTTTTTTTTTAATTTTGATTTTTTCCTAATCTTGTACATTTTCTTTTTAAATTCGAATTTTCTTTAATCTTCTTTTTAAATTTTATTGATCCAAAATGTTTTTGTTACTTTTTTTTAGCCAATGAATAATTAATTCAAAAATAAAACTCATAAAAATAAAAAAATATCATTTGCTTACTAACTCATTGTCTTTGTTTTGTTTGTATTTTAGTTTTTAAGAGTAAATCATGTCTTCTGTGCACGTGGTTGATAGTGATGTTGATAAATATAATTGAAGATTCCTCAAGTGCTTCAAAAAAATGATGAACATCTTCTGAGGTTTGGAAATAATTTGAAATTATTCTAGGAGATAAGTTTGAAGATAAAAAAATTAAGAGTAAAGTGCAAACATTGTTCTAAAGTATACATCGTAGACTCTTCACATGGCACTTCTAATTTCAAGCATCACATTGAAATTTGTGCTAGGCGTTATTGTAAGGATGTGGGTCAATCGATGATATCTAAGGAAGGGAAATTGACTAGAAATATTGATCTTGAGGTTTATAAAGAGTTAATAGCATTATGTATTATACGGCTTGGGTACCATTATCATATGTTGAGCATGAAGGAACAAGAAATGTTTGGTGTTATCTAAATGAAGATGTCAAAACATTGGCTAGGAACACTGTTAAAGCACATTGTTTGAAAATCTATAAGAGAGAAAAAGAAAGACTTAAACTTGATTTAAATAATGTTCCTAGTAGGATTTGTTTGACATTTGACATGTGGACTTCTTCCTTTACTCAGGGGTACCTTTGTCTCATTGCACATTATGTGGATCATAGTTTAAAGTTGAATAGCAAAATTTTGAACTTTTGTCATGTTCCTCCTCCACACAATACATTTGCTTTATATGAAAAAGTGTATGGTTTATTGAAAGCATGGGGAATTGAGCACAAAATATTCACAATCACTTTAGATAATGCAAGATATTTTGTGTGATCAACATAAATCTTCTTTGCCTTGTAAAGGTGATTTTTTTCATATTCAAGGTGGTGCTTATATTTTGAACCTTATTATACAAAAAGGTTTGAAGGTGATTGATTATTCTACATATAAAATAAGAGAGGGAGTGAAATATGTGACATGATTGGAGGCATGGAAGATAAAATTTGAAGATTGTGCAAAGCGTGGGGGTTGTATTTGTTTCAAGGGTTTATGGTTGGATTGCCCAATAAGATGGATTTCCACTTATATGATGCTTGAGAGGGCACTCATCTATCGTCATGCCTTTGTTAACTTGCAAAGTGTAGACAAAAATTATATTTGGTGTACAACAGATGAAGAGTGGTCAAGGGTTGAAAAGATTAATAATCTTTTGAATTCTTTTTATGATATCACAATTTTTGTTTCAGGAATTGAATACCTAACAACGAATTTATACTTTAAAAGTGTTTGGAAGATTGAGTTGTGTTTATTTGAAGAAATGGAGAATCAAAATCTCTTTATAAGTGACATGGCACAAAGAATGAAGTGTAAATTTGATAAGTATTGGGATTGCTATAGTGTGGTATTTGCATTTGCTATAATATTGATCATCGTTACAAAATGGGACTTGTAAAAGTTTGTTATAAAAAATTAAATGAGGAAATTGCAAATGCAAAATCGACCAATCTTTATACTTAGTTGTATAGGCTCTTTAATGAATATGCACACAAAAACTTTAGTGCATCATCATCAATTACATGTTCAACAAAGAATAATGATGTTAGAATTGATTTAGACGAAAATGATGACATTCCTGTAAGTTTAGTGTGCATAATGTAATTTAATTCCTTTATATTTCATTATATTTATAATTTTTAAGACTTATGACTATTGATTTTTTATGTAGGAATTTAATTACTTTGAGAAAGAGCCATTAAATTCAAATAAATCAGAGCAAGACGTATATTTGGATGAACATAGACTTTATCACAAGCAACAATTGAATGTTCTTTCTTGGTGGAAAGATAACCTGTATTGGTTTCCTAATCTGTCTTTTATGGCAATGGGTTTATTAAAGATTCCTATAATGCTTCAGAGTTAGATTTTAGTATGGGTGGTAGAGTTATAACCAAATGGAGAGCTTTCTTTTGCCAAAAAATGCATAAGCTTTGATCACTACTCGTAATTGGTTATTTGGATATCATGGTCAAATAAATTTTTATGACATTATAATTTATTTAGATTATAACATATGTTTTTATTTAATTATCATATATATTTCTTACATTATTAATGCTTTAATATTTTATCTTCTTTGATTTAATGTAGTTGATGATAATGAGACCAAGGAAATGTCAGGATTGGAGGTGCACTTTTCTAAGTCAAACATTCTTGAAGGATCATCATCGGAAGCTTTAAGTCCATTAGAGTTTTAGGAGGAACAAATTTAGAAATGGTGGAATGTGTTTGAACTTAAAGTTATTTTGATTTCTTATTTAATTTTTATTGGAAGTTTAGAACATTTGCAATTATCTTCTGGCCATCTAATCAGTAATCATCTATTTAGGTTAGTTTTTTTCTTTGGTATTTAATCTATACTTTTAATTGTTGACTTTTTTAATTTTATAGTTTTTTGTTGTTATTGGTAAATTTGTTAGAATTTTAGGCTATGTTTGGTTTAAAGGATAAAGTAGGGAAAGGTAGGGAAGCCTTTACAATCCTTGTATAGGTTCCCTTGCCTTTCCCTTCCCTTCCCTACTTTTTCCTCAAACCAAACACAGCCTTAGATTAATTCATTTAATAGTTTATTTGACATCTTCAATTCTTCATGTTTCAGTTTTTAAAATTTCAATAATTGATAGAGTTGAGCCAAATTGACCTGCGGGTCAACCTTAACCCGAATGTTTAGGGTCAGGGTCTAGCATTCACTAAACCGACCCAAATCTTGGCTCGACTCAAAATCAAACCGAAAATGCATCGACACAACCTGAACCCGACACACTTGACCCGATTCCCAGGTCTAGTCTTTATGTCTTCTTTTGTTTTTTTACTAAAAAGTCCCTCTAGGGTGGGAAAATTATAAGGTAACCCATAGATCCCAATTGATCATTTTTTTGATATTTTGCGGTAAATGACACTTTTTAATAATAATATAGATATAGATGAATTTTTTAGGCTCAGCCCAACTTCAAGCTTGAGCCCAACCAAAGTTGTATTTTTAGCCCATTTATGTTAAGCTAGGCTTGTGTTGATAAATTCAGGCTTTCATCTTGAGTCAAGGCCCATGATCTATTTACAATTTTGAACCCTAAACCCGGCCCAACTCACCAAATTGCACACATTTGTAGGAACGAAATTGTCTAGATTAGATTTGTTTATGGGTCGGGTAGCTTGATGGTCTAGCTCGGTCCAACCCATTATTAAGTTGGGCTTGGTAATAATTTTAGGTCTGCGGGCTCGAGTTTGGGCCTAAAGCATCAGGCCCGACTTTTTTTCGGGTCAGGCTCAGGCTTTTCCAAAAAAGCCCGGCTTGAGCCCGAACCTGACTTGATACTATATATTAAATAATAAAAATATATTTTATTTAATAAAAAATACATATACAATATTTTTTCTTTGTTCTCCTTCTTTTTTTTTCCAAATAATAATGAGATATTTATTAGTGTTGAGTTTTGAAAAATTTTAATATAAATAAAATACTTTTTTATTAAATAAAAAAAAATTAAATGAGTTCGGGCCTTGAGTGCATTCTGTTGATACATATGCAAGCCCGACCCAGTCCGGCTATAATCTAGATCGACGGGTTACGGTAGTTGATAACCATCCGAAATTCAGTGTACCCAATCAAATGGAAGGGTTCACGTCAGCTTGGGCATTTCCCAGTGAACACAAAATTGATGTTCCTCTCTGTTGGGACCCACATAATGAAAACTTTTCTGAAATCTAAACCCTAGATTCGTTTTGGAGATTTAGCTGTTGATCCAAGAAGAAGCACTTCAGTTCAGACAATCCACCTGAGATGCATAGGAACAACCGTCTCTAGTCTTCCTTCCCAGGAAAAAAATAAAAAAAAGGAAGAAAAAAGGAAAGAAGAGCGGCGGGAGCGGAGAAGAGGGGAAAAGGTCTGCAATCGCGTGTCCGAGGGCGAGAACTTGGCCCAATTCTTTTCACAATTTCAGTTTTTTCGGTGGAGAGAGAGAACCAATAACAGAATATGTGAATGAGACCACCGCCTTCCCTCCTTTCTCTCGCAATTGACTCTGCTCTTCTTAACATCAATCGTCTCTCTGATCTCTCTGTCATTCCTGAGCATATTCTTCTCGACCTCTTCCTGGTATTTCCCTCTTCCTCTTTCTTCTGTTTATCTACTTTCTGTTCTAAGTTTTCATTCTAGCAATCTGTTCCTTTGAGCAAAACATGGGTTGTCTCAATAGACTCAAATGTGTCTGCTATGTAGGTTTTTCTGCTGATTTATCTCTTTATGCAAATAATCAACTTGTCTTGGACTTGGTTGATTTGATGCGAATTTCTCTAGATGATACGGGTTCCTCTTGTTTGGCTTCAATTTCCTTCTTTATTTGATTTTCTTGAAACCTTGTTGCTAATGTAGTCAAAGTAATGATGTTAGGCGTTTACATAAAGGGCATCACCTACAAGGAATCAAAATTTTGGCTAAATTGACATGACTTTTTAGTTGTTTGGAGAATTTAGAAAGCTATCAGCTAAAGCTGTTTACTATGTATTTTGGAAACTTAGTATTTTTTTTTTTTTGGGTATTCCAGCCTACAGTTCTGTGGGCTTGGTCTTGCGTCTCCCTTTTTTGGAGGGACGCTGAGAGTCCAAGTGACCATCTCAACGACTGCACCCTTAGCTATTAATCTTCTTATTAATGATTTTTTATTTTTAGTTACTTGATTTTTTTTACTGTATATTGTAATAGTATATGTGGTTTGGTTTGGATGATATGATCACAATCTGAAGCCCATGGTTGTTTTGATTGATGAAAATTGAATCGAGTTTGCTTTGTTAGACTATGATGATCTTTGGTTGTGGGTTTTTATTTGTTGTTGGAGCTCATTTTCATATCCTACATGGACCTCCACCTGCGCAGAATCTGTGTTGTCAACAGTGTGCTCATGCAATACTGGATGGACATTATGTTAAAGACTTACAGAATTCAAGTGCCTGCTGTTGGGGAATTTTGGGACGATGTAGATCACTGAATACCAAAGAGATGACTCAAAATGCATGGTTACCACAAGTCCCACATTAGTACTTAGTATGGTTTAATGGTATAATACTGATCATTCAATTTGGACATGATTCAAGTTTCCTTTATATGTGGAGCTTTCATTAGCTACTTATTGGTATCTTGAGGCAAAGTCAAATTAGGAGAGCTTCAACCAACCTAAATTTCAAAGTGTAAACCATGTTAATGTTTTTAATAAGTTCCATATGAAAGAATCTTTGTGAATCCATATATGCCAATGATGAATCTTCGATTGGTTTTCTTATCTTCTGATCTACCTATCATGCAAAAGGTCCTTTGCTCATCTTAGAAAGCACCAATTCACTTTGAAGAGATCCATATTATCTGTATAAACAATAGTGCTGAATTTATAGTGCAAAAAGAGATTACCAGTTTACATGGTCATAGACTTATATGCCTTTTCCATATCAATTTTGCAAAGCACGTAGGTTTTTATCTTCTTTCCAGTGTTCATTAACTTGTTTGGAATGAGCATGCCACCTAAAATCTGTCTACCATGTGTAAATATGAAAAGGGATATGATTGAGCTTATAACATTCTTCATTTCTTAAGGTGAGAGCTTATAACATTGTTTATGCTTCCAGTGATGTTTCCAATGAAGCCTATGGAGTGATGTGTGATTAATTGTTGGCTTTTTGGTACATCTTAATGCCTGTTTGGAGTCTGTTTATTATTCATTGTGGTGCCATTTTTTGGTTCTAAGCTTTATGCATGATATCTTTTTTGATTGATTACTTGTGTCTCTTTGATTTTGAAAATCTTCATTTTAGGTGCACTTCTTCAGTTTCCCTCCCTCTCTCTCTCTCTCTCTCTCTCTCTCTCTCTCTCTTTCACTCTCTAACGTTCAGAATGATTGTCTACAACAAACCTAATTCTTAATAGAATAAACCAGGGAAACCACTCGGTCAAGGGCAGTCCATATGTAAACCATACACAAAGTGCATACAATGCAACCAAGTGAAAATGCAATATGGCCTAGTTAGAAGCATTATCTTTATCATTCCCAATATAGGTCATCTTGAGTAAATCTACTGGGTCAGGATTAAATCTCTGGATGCATTTAACTGGGCTAATTTGTAATCTATTAATCTTTTAGTCTAGTCTTTTGGTTCAGACATTATATTATATTGCAGCATTGATTCTTAGTAATACATAGTAGTACTGTTATTTATTTATTTATTTGTGTTGAGACTTGACAATTTGAACCTGGATGACCTCATTTTTGATTCTGATGGTTAATTGCACTTCCTCCCCTTGTTCCGGTGCTCCCCCCTTCCTTCCTTTCAATGTGCAGAAGATTATTGGAGCTGGAAAACTAACAGAGAAGGTTTTGAAACTATTCATGGCAACCGGCAATGAAAAGATCCTCTCACTTATTCAGGAACTTAATATCCAGCACATAATCACCCCTGTCCTCCCTACCGGTAAGTTATCAATAAAACAAACCCTCCATGTTTTTCTAATAATGTTCTTACCTTTTAAATTCCTCTGGTCAGGGTGCTCTGAGAAATTCTGAATGGTCAAAATTTGCTCTGGAGACATACTTTGGAGGACTCAAGCAACTGGTGCTTGTTGAAAAGAGACAGAACTGGTTTTTGCCTTTCGATTCTGGGAAAATGTCTCACACTATCATCAAGGATGATGAGGTTGATATTATTATTGCGGCACTTCAGTCTGACCTTACTTCTTTCATGGAGGAATGGAGACCAGTCTTTTCTCGATTTCACCTGATAATTGTGAAAGATCCTGACCTCAAGGAGGATCTCAAAATACCAGAGGGCTTTAATTGTGATGTGTACACCAAGTCTGATATTGACAGAGTTGTGGGATCATCTTCCATTGTCGACCTTTTTTCTGGTTACTCTTGTCGTTATTTTGGCTATCTGGTCTCCTGCAAGAAGTACATTGTCTCAGTTGATGATGATTGTGTTCCTGCAAAGGATGAGAAGGGCCTTTTAGTTGATGCTATAGCCCAGCATATTTCTAATCTCAGAACTCCTGCAACTCCTTTCTTCTTTAATACACTCTATGATCCGTACTGTAAAGGTGCCAACTTTGTTCGTGGATATCCATTCAGCCTTCGGGAAGGAGTGAAATGTGTCCTATCATGTGGGCTCTGGCTCAACTTAGCGGATTATGATGCACCCACACAAGCCTTGAAGCCTGAACGTAGGAATTCTCGATATGTTGATGCTGTTTTGACAGTACCAAAACAAGCTTTAATGCCTTTGAGTGGGATCAATGTTGCCTTTGATCGTGAGGTGGTGGGACCTGCATTGTTCCCAGGGCTCAGGTTGGAAGGAGAAGGAAAGATGAGGTGGGAAACAATGGAGGACATATGGTGTGGGATGTGTGCTAAGGTGGTATGTGATCACCTGGGTCTAGGGGTTAAGAGTGGTCTGCCATATGTGTGGAGAAAGGAAAGAGGTGATGCCATAGAGAGTTTGAAAAAGGAGTGGGAGGGGATGAAGCTGATGGAAGATGTTGTCCCTTTCTTCCAGTCTGTGAGGTTGCCAAGGACTGCAGTTGTGGCAGAGGATTGCGTGCTTGAGCTAGCTGAGATGGTGAAGAAGAAGCTGGGGGTAGTGGATCCTTTGGTTGGACGTGCAGCTGATGCTATGGTGGAGTGGGTCCGGCTCTGGAAGGCTGTTGGATCTGGGTCGTCTTCTCTTTGAGAGTAAGCGCATTATTTCTCTCCTTTCCCTTTTAATTTGTTTCCCTACTCTTACCTGAGAAAATGCCAGATGGGCAGTCAAAAATAAAAATTGTAGTTTTTTTTTTATTGTATTTTCAGCTTGTTTTTATGTGTAAGATTGAGCATGACTTTTGAAGCTGGACCAATTTTTTTTGGTTTTCCAAATGAACATTCTTGTCTTGTTGCCTGAATTATATCCTCACAAGTAACACACCAGTTAGAAATTTCTAAAAAGCCTTATGCTATATTTTAATCAATAATCTGTTCTCCTGCTAGGCATGTTATAGCCAATAATCTGCCTCATTGCCTCTGCTTTTCTGAATATGTGGATGTTTTGGAGTTGAATTTAGGTTTCAAGTGCCCCCGGCACAGGCTTGTAGTACTTAGTTCAATGGGCTTCCCAGCCTCATAATTCTGCGTTTTTGTTCACTATCTTTAGTGGGTATGAGTTAACAACAAATAAGTTCGTGGGATAAGTAGACTGCTCCACCTCAGAATTCTGAATTCCACTGCAGACCTACAACATTTCAAAATTTCAAACAACTCCACCTATAACACCAATACCCGCCTGTGTATTGGCATCAATTCCGAGCTGGCACTTACCCCAACTGTACGGTGGAGCTAAGATTTGTTGGGGTGGACTGAACAGTAAAAACCCCGTAGTTCTTCTCTAACTCTGCAGTTTTGGAATTGTTTATCATTAAGGTGCTGCACGTTGAAGCATATTGAGATCCTTAGGGTCGGTTTGGTTCCCTGGAATAGATGCTTGGAATCGGAATTGGACCAACCTTTTGTGTTGCCGGAACATCAAAGGGCTTAAGAAAAGGAAGATGGTGTGGAAGACTATTCCTAGTGCTGTCTTATGGTCCATCTGGTCTGAGAGGAATAGTAGGCTTTTCTGTAATAAGGCCTTAAGTCCAGAAGATTTAATCCAGAAAGCTGTGGGCAAGTTAATCTCTTGGGTGTCAGTTTCTAAGGAGTTTAGAAATTGTAATTTGTCTGTTGCTTTTCATTCTAGTTCTTGGAGTATGTAATTGCTGAGTTGATCGGTCTGCCTTTCTGGGACTGATCTTAGCTTGTATGTGCTGCTTTTGATTCAATAAATATTACGTTACATTTTACGAAAATAATAATAATAATAATATATTTATAATAAAACAATAAATCATTAATAAATAATTAGTAAAATATAATTAAATAATACTATAATAAAAATATTAATAAATTAATAATAAGATAATAATATCTTAATAATTACATAATAATAAAATAATTGTATTATAGTAAAATATTAATAAATTAAAAATTAAAAACAAAATATTAATTATTAAATAAAATTAATATCAAAATAATAAATTATTAATAAAATATTCACAAATTAATAATAAATACTAAGACTTCAATTATTAAATACTAATAAACTATTAACAAAATATAAATTATTATTAAACCTCTATTAAAATATTCATAATAAAGTGATAATAAAATAATTATATATATTTATAAAATATTAATAAATTAATAATAAAATACGAAGATTCTGATTATTAAATACTAATAAAACAATAATAAAGTACTAATGATAATATTACAAAAATAATAAAATAATAAAACAATAATAATAAAATATAAATAGACTAATACAAAGTTGAAAATTTTCAATTGATTCCGATTCAAAACTCCAAATGAACCAAACAACAATGATTGGAATCTGATTCCGATTCCTGTCTGAACCAAACAAGCATTGGGAATTGGTGATTATTCTGATTCCAGGGTATTCCAATTTCGATTCCAATTCTGGTCCTGACTGTGAACCAAACAGACCCTTAATGTTTCTTCTCCATGAGTTGAGACATGGTGATAGAAAATTGTTTTGAGGATTCTGATATGAGGATTTGGTTGTTCCCTTCAATCGATTTATCTGTTCTGAATCTCCTCCATGACTACGACAATGAATTGTTAGAGCTTTCTCAAAAGAGGAAGGAGTGTGTTTCGTGTACGATAAAATGTTGTAATGATCTTTTGTTAGCCAAAAACGTAAACAAATAAAGGTCTTTCTATGTTCTATCATAAAAGCTCAACAATATCAGATCTTAATGGCTGTACACTTTTCTTTTCCTGCTATTCTTTTGACTCCTGGAATGGATTATAACTCACTATTATTCTATAATTGTTTTGAGTAACCAACAGTTCTATCTAGTTTCTACTCTATATGAACAAAGCAAACCCAGTCAGATGGTTAATCTTGTCATGTTTCAACCCTGACATGTGTCACGTAGGACCACTGCCTTAGGTCCTACATGACACTACTTCCCATCTTGTTCATAGCTAGCCGGTGGATACTGACCGCCGGCATAGACCTTTTTCTTTTTTAAAATAAATATATGCCTACTTAATTTCAGCATTTTTGGTACCTAACTTTTTCTAATGTTTTAGCATTTTAATATACTTAAGAAATCCTATGACAATTGATACATGACAACTTTGATAAATAAAAAATGTAATTTAAAACATTTAGTAATTTAAAGATTAATTACATTAAAAAAATCCAAAAACAAATTGTTCAAATACAATATCCAATTGACATATTTACACTACAAGAACCTTAAAAACTTTAAAATTTTCCAACAATATCCAATTGACATATTAACAGTACAAGCCATTGGTAATGATAGTTGTCTTCCTTTTGGGTATTCAACTTTGGAATATTTCTTGAGTTCCTTCACCACTCCCTGCGAGTCAGGCATTAGAGTGTTACTGTTAGCAATAGTTTTTTATTCAATAGATGTGTTAAAATATTAATTTCTTTCGTTACAAATCAAACAAATACCTTGATGCCTCCAATTAATCAAACAAATACCTTAATTACAAATTATTCATCAACTAGAGAAAAAATCTTTAGATCATTCTTCTCCTAGGGGTTGATTGTAGAAAGAATAAAACCTTGACAATCTTATTTGTACCTTTCTTTCAAATTTCATATTGATTTGAGGAATTATGTTTTGTTAAGCTAAAAACCCAAAGGTTGGACTAGGCCATAGGTCAAGTTGAGCTTTGGGTTAACCCTCAAGTAGCCTAATTGCAGCCGTGGATAGGGAACATCTCCCCATGAATGAAAAAATATAAGTATGGGGATGTCCCAAATGCATGGCTATAAGTGCTGTGAGGACAATGTAAGGACAAATTTTGTGAAGACTGAATCTGGTCTCTACTGTAAGTAGCATATGAGGCTTATGCAGTTTACACCTTGATGCTTTCCTTGAGATGGGCTCAAAGAAAATACCTCAAGACTCATGAGGCACATCCTTCACACCTTGGGATGTCTTGTTCATGTAAATGTGAACAAGTGGAATTAAATCCTCCCCACTCTGCACCCACCCAATGGAATTAAATCTGCCAGTCATGATCCTTATCTTTACCAAGCACAAGTGCATCAAAAAATCTCACAATACCAGGAATATCAGCACCCCATATCTAACAAATTCCCTAAAGAAACACGCACCAAACCATTCTTTTTCAACCTCTCATCTCTAACAATATAGCAACACGCCACTATGTTACTGCACATATTTGCAGTACTTCTGTTCCAACAAAACTATCTATAAACAGGGAGTTCCACAAGACTAGATTGAAGGACAAGACTAATTTCTTTCAAAAATATAGTTCGTTCATTCCACCAAAAGTTGAAGTACATTTCTTTAACATAATAAACACCCAACATAGATTGGTTTTCCAGAATCCAACCTGTTATACTCACTACAGCAATAGATATCTTGAAGGACCATTACCAGGATGGTGTAGATTCCCTTTCAACAGTCTTTGTTTTCACTTGCCTTTTGAAAATTTAGTTAGTCTAATAGAAAAAATTGCTATACTAGAATAGCATAAGTTTGCATTGAACCCTAGCTCCCAGAAAACCTTAAAGAATCAAAGTTGGCACTTGGTTTGATTGCTTAGATGTCAGCTTTAGAATGTGGGTAGTACTAATAAGCAACATTTATAGTATGGGTGACTTGAACAATAAAGCTAATGCTTGTAGGTAGGGTGAGGCTTGAATGGAAGCGGTCTCTTTGAAAGACAGAGAGAGGCCGGTGAGTAGAGAGGTTGACTCTTGTGGTTAAGAGTATTAGGGGTAGGGAATTCGGAAGTGAGGTACAATCGAGTATTGAGTGTTGGGTATTGAATGCTGAATGCTGAGTATCGAATGAATTTCAATACGATGAGGATCTTTATTTACGGGGGAGGTCCCAAGATCCTAAAAGGTAGGAGATAAAGGTGCTTGTTTCCTATCGGGAAAGGGAATCTTGGATTTGTTGTCAATCATTAAGTGCACCATTAGGGTTTCTCCACATGTCTCATGAGGATTTTCCTGAGGATTGACCTTCCTTCCCCTCAAGATCCCTTATTACTCACGTGTGCTACTACTTCTCGTGCGTTTTATTTTAATTGATGTTGCATTAGCGACGTCACTGCCAAGCGGGCGGTATTTTGTTAATCCTACGTGGCGTTTCGTCATGTATTCTTGATGGGCTGTGGAACTATTGTGGATTTGGGCACGTGTGGGCCTCGCTGTGGGTTCATCCCAGGTCTCTCTTGGCTTGGGTAGCGAATGGGCTTGTAGGCGTGCGATGAACTGCGGGTTCGTCGTGATTTTGCGATGCGCTCTGTGAGTTCATTGTAGAACCTGTGGTGCGTTGTGGGTTCATCGTAGTGGAAGGTTGACTGTGGGCTGTTCGCATGCAATCCTATGATGTTAGTTTAGTGTTTAATGTTCTTCGAGGGTCTGAGCGGACACTATATACCTACATTAACTCCCCTACTTATCGGTAAGTGGGAACTTATTGATAAGCACTTTGCCTTCTTGTTTTTGGGTTTTGTAATGGGTTCACTTGTGTGCGTTGGGTTTGGAGATTTTCCCTGTTTTATAGCTTTGTGTAAATCTTGTATGCCTTATGTTCGTGGTGGTAGTTTCTTACATTCCATGGTTAGCCCCCCGTCTTTTGATGATTTCCTTCCCGTCAATGGTTAGTGCTATGTGCTCTGTTTGTATGTTTCAGCCCCCCGACCGTTGATGGGAAGGAAATTGGAAAGACACTGAGAGTTACTTCTACCACTCATTTTCTTTCTACCAATGGGCAAGCTTGTATAAATTTTAGCCCCCTTGGCTATTGGTGTGGAGGTATCGGTTGGGGCGTCAAGCTGCCGCCCCCCCACCCCCCAAAGTGTGATATCATTAATGGCTTAGCAGGGGCGGAGCCCCCCCTGTGTGGTGGTCTGACATGCCGTTCAATTCCTAGTGTTTGTCATGGTGAATGATTCGATGGCGTATCAAATTCTGTTAATGATGGAAACCGGGGTAGCCTTTCGGACATGGCGCCTCTTTTTGAATTAATGCGCCGTTTTAACCTGCCTTTTGAAGGGTACTTTTGAATTTATGGGGTTACTTTTGGTCAAGCATCGGCTGGGGTCACGTGCTTGCACCAATTCGTCTTCCCTGGTGATCATTCCCAATACGTGGGAACCATGTTAAAAAGGGGGAAACTATTCTGTTCTCATCGACTTGCTGTGTTCTCCACATCTCCTTATACGCTTAGCAACTTTTTCCTTTTTTGCAATCCGCTTTTCGTTCATGGCTCCCTGTCAGCGAAGGGTAGAGGAGGCTGGGAAAGAGATGAAGAAGAGTGTAGGGAAAAGGACTGAATGTCCCTTCCCTGACTTTGTTAGGGAAGTGGATACGATGAAACTTATAACTAAAAGGGAGGCGGCTACGATGGCGGATGGTGGCAGGGCTTTTTGGCCACCGATGCTGGTGTGTAGAGGCGAGGGAGGGACCTTCGATGTTATTGCTAGCACGGAATTAATGTGTTTGTGTGACCATCCCGAGCGTTCTGTGTCCTACAAATGTCAGGAGCCTCGGACCGATGGTTCGAGGTCTGCTAACAACTACACTGCTTGGACGCAATTTATCCTCGAGAGCTCCATGTATTTCCGCATGTTGCAGGACTTCAGGCTCCTCAGGTTTGTAGATTGCTATACGAATCTTTCTGGTAGGAAGGGGGTTAAGTACGTTAGGCACCTTCTGGAGCATTGGTGTTGCCGCACTCATACCTTTGTGGGTGTGTTCGGGGAGTTCACGGTTACCGTTGAGGATGTGGCCGCTTTGGTGGCTTTGCCCGTTGGGGGCGTTTTGTCAGCTCATCATTTGCAACACATTGAATCCATTCCGGCAGATTTGAGGGATCTCTATGACGAGCTGCTTGGGGAGATTGCGGCTTACAAGGTTATAGTTAGATCGGTCCACTGCTCGAGAAAGATGCCGTTGGAGGCCTGCTTGAATACTGGTTCGAGTCCCATGGTCGGAGGGACGTGATGGTCTGGGGTGCGGATACGCAGTGTCATCTCGCCTTCTACATTTTGTATGTGGCTTCACAATTACATTTTGTACGAGCAGATGGATGACATTGTTCAACAGATGATGGACCCCTCCTGTAAGAGGCACATTAGCTACATTACATTTGCGTGCCATTTCTATGGAGGTTCCTGTGTGAACGCTTTGACCACAGCGTCACACCCGGTCGCCTATCTCTGATGCGCGTTCAAGTCACCACTATGGAGGGGGGTAGCTTTGAAGAAAACGTGTTTGAAGCCTATAGAGGAAAGCACTAGCTCTAGGCCAACAGGCAAAAGGATTTTAAAATAAGTGACATCGACGTCAGGCTGTCTTCGCTCGACGGATTTGTGTGGAGGCCGTACACACAAGCCGTGTGGCATTCTATGCCTTTCTGTGTTGGTATGCCGGTTCCAGAGGACAGTGATCAGCAGTGCGCCGTCGATGCGAAGAGCTCTGCCGTAGGCATAGCGTGACTAATAACTTGGCCTTGCTCCATTGCATACCTCGATCGTGCGGGGATGCTCAACTCAGCGTTTATCGACCGGATCGAGTACTTCGTCAATTTGACTACGATGACATGGGTGCTCAGTTTCTGAGATCTGCCAGGGAAGGCGTCTTCTGGACTCGGCAACATGAGTTGGCCTTCCTTGGGTGCACACGGTTCCCCGTCGCAGGTTTTGCGCGGGTGTAGGGTTGTGCTTCCCTCCGGCTTTCTTATCTCTGTGCGCTTTTCGGGGGTTTCCAGGAGTTGTGCGCAGGCTCTAGTCTCCGTCACGTCAAGGGTCCCCTTGAAGGTCATGCCGCTAACCAGGGAAATAGTCCCGCCGCTCCCTTGTCGCCCGTGCCACAGAGAACGATGACAAAGCGCGATGGGAAACGTCCAGCAGATGAGGGGGAGAGTAGCCGTCCGCCGGTGATAAGGCCATGATCCTTGAGGGTGCCTCGTCAGACTCTCCCGTGTTCCATTCAGCCACCAGTTGTGCCTCAGGCTGCAGCATCAGACATGGCTTCATTTAATGACCGGGAGTATCGGTCTAAGGTCATGGAGGATCCCTCTGCTCCAACACCCGGGAGCGATGATGACTCGAATGTGGGCTTCGCGCAATCGGCAATTGCGATCCCACCACAAAGGGTCACATGTGTCCATTTTTCGAGCAAGCTGCGTGAAGAAAATGGCTCCCCAACCTCGAAAGAGGGCGCCGGGGGAGGAAGATTCGGTGCGCACCTTGTTCTTTTAGTCCTCTTTACTTTGACATTGTTCCATTTCGATTTGTGGCTGAGTGTTGCTTGGTTTGCTATTTTTCCTCAAGTCTGTTGAGACTCGCGACACTCCATCGGGCGCGGGGCTTCCGGCAGTTCCTTCGGATACGGCAAACTTGGTGAGTAAACTTGTTTTGTTGATACGTTTATTGTCATTCTTTGTAGTTGACGTGACTGTATGTTGTGATTATAGCTGATTAGTGTTCAGTCTTTTGTTTTGAAGTGCGTAGACGCGGACGAGGCTCAACTAGGTTGCTATTTTGTTGATATACTGCTTGTGCCTCGCTTGAATCCATTGCACTGGTTGTTCGTTTTACCCTATAGCATGCCTCGTTTCCTGCGGGTATCTCCGATGTGCCGACCACGCTTGTTATCAAGCGGTTAGTGGAGGACCTGACATCATCGCAGCCCCCCAATCATGATCTTAGGGCTGCTGAGGGTGCTGAGGGTGGCGATGCTGCTCCTGATGCTGTGGTGCGGGAGGTAGGCTAGGTGGTCGCAGACACGAACCCAACCATTCGTCGTGAAGAAGTCTTTGCTGCCCCACCTGTCGAGCCTGATGCCTCTGCGGATGTAAGAGTCAGGACTGATGCCGAGCCAGAGACCTCTGTTGCGGGGGTTGGTGCCCCTGAGGGCCTGGGAAATCAGCCTGGGGACGAGTGTGTGGAACCTGGGGTTAATGCTTTTGTTGAGCTAGAGGCCCCAGTTGGGGAGTTTGGTGTCTCCCGTAACTTGGAGCATCAGTTAGGGGACGGGGACAGGGGAACCTGGGATTGTCTTTCTGCCTGAGGAGTTGACTGATGAAGATTTGTTGGTTCGGATACGACAGGAGCTTATGGAGTATTGCGATAATCATGACATCCCGTCTACATTACTCGGTTGTGGATCCTGTTTCAGTTCAGGGCCATCGTAAGGGCGTCCAATACAGCGTATCTAGCTTAGTGGCACAGTTTGCTTTGATTACCATACGGATTGGGTGGTTGCCAGAGGGAGATCTACATCCCGAAGTCGTGTGATGACCCGCACAGTTGAGGAGTTTTCATGGTCCGATTTTGCCCACTGGCTGGAGGCTTGCCGAGGGTTTTTTTGGAATGGGCTTCTTTATGACACAGATCGAGGAGCGTGTTGTCATATTAGCCCATGCTTTTTGGAAGGCTGGTCCGGAGGTATCGCGATCTGTCTTGTTCTGTTCTCTAAATGATGCGCACCTTCGCCGAAAGGTTGTTGAGGTGAAAATAGCGAAAACGATGGAGAAGCTTGAGTTGCTAATGGATGAATGTGCCCGTCGGCGGAGTTGAAAGACTTCCGGTATTTTGAAGAATGTAGCTGGGTTTCGGAAGTTATAAAGGACAGGAGGGAGGAATGGGTTGCTAATGGATGAATGATCCACAAAAAACTTATGGATTTTGTGTGTAACAAAAATCTAATTTGTAAAAAATGGTAAAGAGGGTTGATTGTTGGCTCGTCGCAAGGGTTGTTGGATTTTAATGGGGATTCGGGACGTTGCGGTGTGCAGTGTTTTTAGAGAATGGGAAGTTAACGGCTATTGCTCATAGGTTGCCAGGGTAAAGGGCTGACTATCCTTGAGCCTTATCGTCTTGAAATATGTCGTGTGTTGATTAACTGTACATTGCGTCTGTGAACGTCAAATGAGGCCTGGGGGATCGAATTCATTGCGAGTGGATGCTTTTGTATGCTTCCTATTTTACTCCTCTAAGACATTGCTGAGTGCGATAAAGTTATCTTGACATGATGTGAACAACTTATCATATACATAGGGGGGTGATTCATGAGTGCGGAGCTTATCACTTGTTAGTGTGTGAGATTTGCTTTGAAAAATATCATATGATTTTTATCGAACATGTATTTGAAGCGGGTGCGCTCTGCCATAGATTGTTTACAAAAATTTGGGAGTTAATCGCAATTTAGTAACATCACAAGTGGAGTGGAAAATAAATAAATCGCGTGTATCCCGTAATTTGGGACTTCTATGCAAGTGTGTTGGATGTCACTAAGGGAGATAATGGCGAATTAAGTATCGGCATGGGCGTAGTAGGCTTTATCGCAGTGCGTTAGAGAGGTTGAGCGATGTTACTATGTCGCGTTGAGATATTGTCAGATGAGAGTAAGCTAACTCAGATTGTGTGATATAAACGAGTGGGTGACTAGCATGCTCGTAGGATGGAGTTGTTCAATATCGCAATGTTGTTGTGTTTGAAGTCTTTGATGACCCTTCATAGGCGGTACAATTAAGGTTTGGTCATAGTATGAATAATTGGCATAAGTTATAGCTTCTTCGTAACATGTTGCTTTTGTGAGTATGGTCATCACATGAGAGGGCTGTATCAGCCTTCCTGTGGAAATGAGATATTACTCGTCGAAGTTATTGTTGTTCTTTTGGCAAAGTTTTCACGCCAATGTATTAGGCGGGTGGGGTTTATTCCCCCTTAGATCATTGCATTTATGAGTTAGATAGAGTGTCTGCGGTTGTAGACTAGATAGGGATCATACCTGGTGTCGACAAAGCCCCCCAAAGGTTGTCTAGAGGTGTGGATGCGCTTGGGGTTGCCAAGGCCTTCGCATGGAATATGCGGCATCGTGGAACCGGCCATGGTATGAGAGTGCCTGGGGCTGCCAAGGTTTTGATTGCACCTAGGGTTGTCAGGGCCTTCGCATGGAGCATGCGACATTGTTGGACTGGCCACAACGTCCTGGAACTAGCCATGGAAGGTTGCTAGGGCCTTCACATGGAGCATGTGGCATTGTAGAACCGGCCAGGGAATGAGAGTGCCTGGGGCTGCCAGGGCTTTGACTGCGTCTGGGGTTGCCAGGGCCTTCGCATGGAGCATGCAGCATCGTGGAACCGGCCACAACATCATGAAACCGGCCAAGGAATGAGAGTGCCTGGGGCTGCCAGGGCTTACCCGGGGTTGCCAGGGATGAGTGCAAGTATGGAGAGGATATTATAGCATTTAGATCATTTGATTACACATGAAGAGTATAGATGTGTGTAGACTTTATCGTAGCTAGGGCTATATATAAAAAAAAGGAACTTTATTGCAAAAAGTGTGATTTATTAATACATGTATTAGCAATAGAGTTCAAAAGAAAGTAGATATACTGAAACATTGCACATTTATTCATGGAATGGATACATGCAGTAATGGGATTACAAGAATACAAAACTACTCAAAATAGGGTTTCAACCAATAGCCATTGATTGTTTCATCCTCTTCTTTTGTGTCTACAGTTTTCAGTACATAATAGCCTGAAGTATGGGCTTCTTTTATCAGATACGACCCCTCCCATGTTGGGGCAAATTTTCCTGCAGACTTTCCTTGAGCTTGTTTGCAAGTTACTGCTCCATGTCCTCTGGCTTGATTTTCTTAACCATCGCAAAGGCAGTACACCAATGAGTAGGGCGTCACCTGTGTACTCTTTCTAATAGAGGTGCGATAAGCCCGAAGGGTTTCTGACAACTTTTCTACCCAGTCTTTTTGGTTGTTGGCCACTGTTTTACTCAACATCCTCAGTAAGGTCTTGTTTGTGGCTTATGCTTGTCTGTTTCCTTGTGGGTAGTATGTTGTTAAAGTCCCTATTCTTGCATCGTATTGTCCTAGGAGGTTGCGGACTTCTTGGCTTTTGATGGATAGGCTGTTGTTTGTCAATATCCGCATTGGGACTCCGAATTTGTGGACTATGTTTTGTCTTAGGGCTATGTTTTCTGCACAGATTCGTCGCAAGGGTATGGCCTCTACCCATTTGGTGAAATAACCTGTAGCCACTACAATGAAGCAGTACCCTATGGAAAGTGGGTGTATATTGCCTATGAGGTCTACCCCCCAAGTGTGGAATGGCCAGGGTGTGATGACTGGGTGGAGACTGTTGGCAGGTTTGTGATTTATTTCGCCGTGGACTTGGCACTTATGGCATTTGCGTACGTGTCGCTTATCATGGTTGGCTAGTAGAAACCTAAATGTAGGACATGGTTGTGTAGCACTAGTTGTCCTTGATGGGCCACAGGTTCGGAGCTATGGGCTGCCTCTAGTACCCCATTGATCTCGTTACCAGCCAGGCATCGCAAAGGCTTTCCTGTGTGTGATTTTCTGTATAGCATTCTATCTTGGAGGTAAAACCGCCTAGCCTTGGATAGTAGCCTCCTCCTCAATGTAGTGTTAATGGGCAATGTGTGGTCTTTCAGATAGTCTATATACATCCTCCTCCAGTCCTTCTCACAAACCGTGAGGCATTCTCTGCCGTCAACTTGTGGGATGCATTTATCGCATTCCTACTGCACCTTGGTAGAGTCCCACTTCATCGCAGGCCAGTAATACCCTAACCTTTGTAATTTTTGGAATAGGGTACTTGTGACATCCCCACAATTGATTTTGTGCACTTCGTTTAGCACTGCTTCAGCCTCTGCTTTCCCTAAGCATCTTGCCCTTACTCCATCTGATTGTCTGTGATATAGTACCCCATTCACGAGCTGGAATTTTGCGATCAACTTGCTATCCTGTGTCCCTATGGTTTGACTTTTTAGCTTCTAAATTACTTCGACCTCCAATCATCTATTGTTATTTCATGTTCCTCTTCTACCCAATCCCTCAAAGTGACAATTGATTGTTTATCGACTGATTGGATGGTGATTTTTGACAGTTGTTGTGTGTACTGTTTAGTATCAAGGGTACTGTTGTAATTTGTCTCTTGTTTATATTGTATGACTGGGCCAGTATAAATAATAACTCTTACACTCACCTCCAGTATTCTGGAGGGTTTTCAGTCCACTCGACTCTCCTCTCTTCTCTCTTCTCCTCTCCTCTCTTCTCTTGCTCTTGCTCAACATGGTATCAGAGCAAGTCGTCCAGGCCTGAAGGGTGGTGTCAAGCAAACCTGCTGTTCAATGTCGTGCAGATGGTCTCTCCATCTCCCTGAGCTGCATCTCTCGAAATGCTACGTTGTTGCATCCAGTTCGACCTAGAAGTTGTAGTGACTTTTCACCTCCCAGAGCTATCTCCATCGAACTCTTGATCTGGTGTACTCAGTTCGACCCAGAAGTTGCAGTGTCTTTTCATCTTCCAACCCAGAAGTTGTACCTCTTGTCTACTCGACTGTAGAGAGGCTATTGTTTGAGGTTCGTAGAGGGAGTTCTGGCTTACAAAGAGGTTATCATTTGAAACTAAAAGAGGTACTGGTCATTTTTTTTTCTGTTCGGTTGCCCTACTGATTGTCTGTTCAGCCGATTGAGGACTGTTGATTGACTGTATTTCTTGACAAGAGTAAATGCATTCAGCTGTTTGCTTTTGGTATTGTGGACTGTTGATGCCCTGAAGCTGATATTGTATTAATCCCATTGAATGACTGTTCGGCTACCCTATTGATCTCATTGACTGGTTGGCTATCAGGCCTACTGGTTAGGTCATTCAGACCTAGTTATGTACTGCAACTGCAGTGTTTCTTTTTGATTCCTACAAAATTGTAGGTCATTCAGACCTGTTCTTGTGCTGCAATAGCAGTGTTCAGATTTTTTTTGTTCTCAGTGAAATCGTAGGTCAGAAGGACCTGTTCTAGTACTGCAACAGTAGTGTTCTATTTTTGCTCCTAGTGAAATCTGAAGTCAGAAGGACCTGTTTCTGCAATAGCCTTGTATGAAAATACTTATTTGGTTGTTGTTTAGTTTTATTCCGATATCATGGGCAATGAGGATTCAGCCACATCTGGAGTTTCCTCAATGTTGAATGGAATGGGTGGGGGTGACCTATCCTTTCCTATGGCTGTTGTCCCTCTTGATGGTTTAAATTACCTAGAGTGGTCAAGAGGGATCAAATTATACATCACTGCAAGGGGGAAGATAGGCTATATTAATGGGAGGATAAAAGAACCATCCTCTGGGAGTGCTGAATATGATAGATGGAATCAGGAGAATAGTATTGTTATGTCTTGGCTCTTGGTTTCCATGCAACCTCAAATAAGGAAGAATTTCATGTGGGCTGAAACTGCAAATGAAATTTGGGAACAAGCAAAGTCTACATATTCAGAATTGCGACACTATGCCAAAATTTATCAATTGCAGGTAGCATCATTTACTTGTAGACAGGGGGAGATATGTTTATCAGTTTATTACTATGACTTGACCTCTGTCTGGAAGGAGTTGGATCACTATCAGAGTATGGATTGGAAGTGTGATGAGGATGCCAAAATGTACAAGCAACTTGTCTCCCAGCAAAGGGTGTTTGCATTCTTACATGGTCTGAATCCTATGTATGAATCTATCAGGGTTCAGATTCTCAGCTCTAAGGATCTCCCATCTGTTCAAGAAGTCTATGCTCTTGTACAGTCTGAAGAAAGCAGAAGAAATTTGATGAACAACCCTGGTGGGGATGCTGTTGTGTTGGTTGCAAAAGGGGGTGTCTCTACTGGTGTGGGATCTTCCTCCAAGAAAGGAGATCTCCAGAAAAAAACAAAAGATAAAGAAAAGTTGTGGTGCACTCATTGCCAGAAACCCCGACACACCAAAGATACCTGTTGGGATCTTCATGGGAAACCAAAATGGGCTCAAGATCTGACTAAGAAGCAAGGTTCAGAGGTAAATAAGAGGTCCGGACAGCAAGGTACAAAGAAACATCACATGGCCAACATGGTTACTCGGGAGAATCAGCCCCCCATTTCTACTGTGACTCAGACACATCTCACTGGACCTGACCTAAGGGAGGATATTATGAATTCCTTCCGTGACCATTTAGAGCTCTATGGTAGAGCAATTCGTCATATGGATGCTCCTCCCTCAACCTCTTTTGCATCTACGTCAGGTAACCCTGCCACTGCTTTCCATGTTGCTTCTCACACCCCTGACTCTCCATGGATCATTGATTCTGGAGCATCTAAACACATGACTGGTATGTCCTCTTACTTTCAAACCTATCACCCTCTTTCTGGAAGAGATAAGGTGAGACTATCCAATGGATCATACACTTCCATTCAAGGAACTCTCTCTCTTCCTCTTGGTCTTACCCTTTCTGATGTCTTTCATGTTCCAAAATTTCCCATTAATTTGTTCTCTGTTAGTAGTGTTACTAATTCCTTAAATTGCTTAGTGACTTTTTTCCCTTCTCATTGTGTGATTCAGGATCTGGCCTTGGGGAGGACGATTGGTAGGGGACATATGGCTGATGGACTTTATATGCTGGAGAATAAGGCTGGTCTACATGTTATAGAGTCTATGAGTCAGTCCTGTAAGAAAAAAGTCTATTTATGGCATTGTCGTCTTGGTTATTTGTCTTTTGACTCTTTGAAAGTTGTATTCCCAGAACTGTTTAAGTCAATGTCTGTTTCTGATTTTTCTTGTCAAACGTGTCAGTTAAGTAAGCATTGTAGAACTCATTTTCTTCAAAGAAATAGTAAATCTGAATCTCCATTTCACATTGTTCATTCTGATGTATGGGACCCTGTTACTTCACCATCTGAGAGTGGCTGCAAGTATTTCATTACCTTCATTGATGATTATTCTAGATATACTTGGGTATACCCGATGCGAACCAGGGAAGAAGTACCAAAAATCATTCAAGATTTCCAATGGATGGTCTTCACTCAATTTCAAATTGAAATCCAAATTTTTCAATTTGACAATGCAAAAGAATTTTTTCATAGTGACATCACAGAGTTTTTTGCTTCGTGTGGTTCCCTTCACCATAGCTCTTGTGCCCGCACACCACAACAAAATGGTGTGGTCGAACGGAAGAACCAACATCTCCTTGAAGTGGCTCGGGGTTTACTACTTCATATGAATGTTCCCAAACGGTTTTGGCTTGAAGCTGTTCTTTGTTCCACTTACCTTATAAACCATATGCCCTCTCGTCGGTTAGAGTACAAAGCCCCACATCGACTTCTCTTTCCTAAGGCTCCTATTCTTTCTATTCCTCCTCGTGTCTTTGGTTGCCGGTGTTTTGTCCAAAATCTGTCTCCCACCCGTGGGAAATTGGATTCTCGTGCTATCCTTTGCATATTTCTTGGTTACTCCTTCACTTAAAAGGGATACCATTGTTTTGATCCTGTTTCTCGTAAATTCTATGTCTCCATGGATGTTTCTTTCTTTGAAGATGAGCTTTTCTATCCCATTTCTCCTCAGGGGGAGTGTAGGCATGAGGAGAAACTGGTTCAGCTTCCCTCTCTCCCTGACCCTCTGCCTTTTCGTGTTTTTTCTCGTCGTCGCAAAGGCCAACCAAATTCAAGAGCTGTAGAGAATTCGGAAGCTATACCTCCAGTGCCACCAGACTCTTCAGGGGATGATCATACTCACTCAGGTATTTTGGCTCTCAATGATGTCATTGAATCTATTGAAAATGATTCCTCTACTGCTAATGATCTTGACCGCCCTATTGCTCACAGGAAGGGTGTTTGATTGTGCACCATTAAACATCCCATTTCAACTTTGTCTCCTATGAGAACATTTCACCCTCTCCGTGCTTTCCTTACCTCTATTGACAGTGTCCCTATCCCTAAGAATGTGGCAGAAGCTCTTTCAGTTCCTGAATGGACAAATGCCATGAAGGAAGAAATTAATGCCCTTCACAAAAATGGCACATGGGAACTTGTTGATCTTCTTAAGGGAAAGGTTCCAGTTGGATGTAAATGGGTGTTTACAGTCAAGCATAAGGCTGATGGAACAGTGGAAAGGTATAAAACTCGCTTAGTCGCAAAGGGATTTACTCAAGTGTATGGTGTTGATTATGCAGAAACTTTTGCCCCTGTTGCCAAGATGAACTCCATTAGAGTGGTGACCTTGAAGAGGAAGTTTACATGATTCAACCTCCTGGTTTTCTGGCTCAAGGCAATGAACAGAAAGTGTGCAAGTTGAAGAAGTCCTTATACGACCTAAAACAATCACCAAGAGATTGGTTCAACAGATTCCATGTGGCAGTTCAGCAGAAAGGATACAAGCAATGTCAATCAGATCACACACTGTTTGTGAAAAGAGGAGAAAGTAAAATTGCTGCTCTAATTGTATATGTGGATGACATAATTGTTACTGGTGACTAGGAGGATGAGATTCAGAAGTTGAAGTTTTTTCTTGCCACTCAGTTTGAAATGAAGGATCTAGGACTTGGTAGGTACTTCCTTGGAATTGAAGTCGCCCGATTAAAGAAGGGTATCTTCATTTCCCAAAGGAAATATGTCATTGATTTACTTTAGGACACTGGGAAGATGGGGGTGAAGCCAGTTGACTCTCCTATTGACCCCAACCATAAATTAGGTGATAGTCGTGGTGAACCTCTCAAGGATGTGAAACAGTTTCAGAGGCTTGTGGGGAGATTGTTATACCTTTCTATGAGTCGCCCAGACATTGCATATGTTGTTGGCATCCTCAGTCAGTTCATGCATGCTCCTAGGTCCTCTCATCTTGAAGCAGTAGAGAGAATCATTCGATATCTAAAGAAGTATCCGAGTATTGACTTGTTATTTCAAAAGCACGGACATTCGAAAGTTGAAGTTTATACAGATGCAGATTGGGCTGGATCCCAAAGTGACAGAAAGTCTACCAGTGGCTACTGCACCTTTATAGGAGGGAACCTTGTTACATGGAGGAGTAAAAAGCAAAATGTGGTGGCTAGATCCAGTGCTGAAGCTGAATATCGTGCTATGGCCCATGAGGTTACTGAAGGTATGTGGATAAAGAGTTTGTTGGGTGAGTTGGGTTTCCCAGTGGCCAAACCTATAATTCTATTCTGTGATAACAAAGCAGCTATAAGCATTGCTGCCAATCCGGTGCTTCATGATAGAACAAAACACATCGAACTTGACAAGCATTTTATCAGAGAGAAAGTTATCACAGGTGAAGTGTGTACTCCCTATGTCACTTCTAAGAACCAGCTTGCAGACATCTTCACAAAGGGTTTAAACCTTTCTAGACATCATGATCTTTGTGACAAGTTGGGCATGATTGATATCTATGCTCCAACTTGAGGGGGAGTGTTGATAGTTGTTGTGTGTACTGTTTAGTACCAAGGGTACTGTTGTAATTTCTCTCTTGTTTATATTGTATGACTGGGCCAGTATAAATAATAACTCTTACACTCACCTCCAGTATTCTGGAGGGTTTTCAGTCCACTCGACTCTCCTCTCTTCTCTCTTCTCCTCTCCTCTCTTCTCTTGCTCTTGCTCAACAGTGATCTCTATTGGCTTCGCGCTAGCTTGTATCTTGGACCCTAAGGTGGCTAGTGCATCAGCGAACCTATTTTTTTCTCTATTTTGGTGTTTGAAATCTACATCTAGGTTGCGGACTAACCTCTGGATCAGGGTCCTATATGGCAGAATCGTCACCTCCTTTACTGTTGTACTTCCGTCAAGTTGCCCAATCTCTAGTTTAGCATCACTGATCACCTTTATCTTCTTTGCACCGACTTCTATTGCTTTGATCAGACCGAGGACTTGGGCCTCGTATTCAGTCGTGTTGTGTGAACAGGGGAACTGGAGTTTGAAGGAATAAGCGGATGTTTGCTCATCGGGTGAGGTTAGGGTTACCCTAGCGCCGACCGAGGTGCTAGTGCTACTCCCATCGAAGGTTAGGACCCACTCGTTGCTTTCAGCCATAGCGATCATGGATGTGTCTCCAGGTACTTCATCCGATATGGGAAAATCACTACTCGAAGGGAAAATGGTCAATGGATCTGTCGCTGCTTGGCACTTGATGGCCCTTGGTTGGGTGTACTCTATCGTGTATTCATTGAGTTGCATGATCCACTTGACAAGTCTACCGGAGAGGGGAGGTCTATCCATGAAGAACTTGATTGGGTCATTCTGGGCAATGAGCCTTTGTCTTAGGATGTAGTGCCTGAATTTCTGTATAGCAAAGACCAGTGCTAGACACTACTTTCCATGTGGGTATAGTTTTTCTTGGCTGGTTTGAGGGTTCTATTGGCATAGTATATCGGGAGTTCCACTCTATCATTGTCCTCCTGCACCAGTAAGCATCCTATGGCCTTTGAATATATATTCAGAATTCTCGCCCGTCCTTGGGTGATGACATTGTTGGGGCCCTAGCAAGGGTTGCTTTCAATTGTTCAAGTGTCTGTTGATGTTCCTGGGTTCATTTAAACTCGATAGACTTCTTAACTAACTTCATAAGTGGCAGTGCTGCATGCGCAAGGCTAGGGATGAACCTCCTTAGGTATGAAATCTTTCCTAAGAAAGTTTTTAGTTGAGATTCATTGGCTGGAGGTGGGAGATCTAGGATGGCTTTGACCTTTCTCTCATCTGGGTGTATCCCTGTTTGGTCTACTCTGTAGCCTAAGAACTTCCCTGACTGCACCCCAAATGCACATTTTAGTGGGTTTAACCTTAGCTCGAAATCCTTGCATCAAGTGAAGACTTTTCTTAAGAATTCGGAATGATCCTCTTTCTTCTTTGCTTTGACAACTATGTCATCCACATAGCATTCGATTTCTTTGTGTATCATGTCGTGGAAGACGCTAGTCATCGCTCTCTGGTATGTTGCCCCCACGTTCTTTAGGCCGAAGGGCATCACCTTGTAGTATAAATTCCCTATTGGTGTCCTAAAGGCTGTGTGGGGTGCGTTTACAAGATCCATAAATATCTAGTTCTCCCTACTATAGGCGTCTAGGAAGGAGAAGAGCTCGTGTCCCACAGTCGAGTCTATCAATACCTCCTGAATGGGTAGAGAGAACTCATCTTTTGGGCAAGCCTTGTTTAGGTCCCTAAAGTCAACACTGCATCTGCGATAAGGTGAGGTTAATATTTGGGTGATGTGCTAGTGCTAAATGACTAGGTAAGGGAATACTAACCTAAGTTGTCCGTTCTTCTTCTTTACTGGGACTATATTCGCTAATCACTAGGGGTGTGTTATAGGTTTGATAAAACCCACTTTCAAAAGCCGCTCTACTTCCTCTTTGATCTTCATGGTTATTTTTGGCTTGAAAATCCTTCGCAACTGCTTTATTGGCCCGAAATGTGGGATCTATACACATGGAGTGTTTGACGAGGTCTAAATCTAATCTCGACATCTGGTCGTATGACCAGGAGAACACATCCTGAAACTCTATGAGTGTACACAGGTTAGATTATTTTTCAGGTTCTAAGGTTTTTGCAACAAGGATAGTTCCTTACCTTTAAGAAGTGCGATTAGCTTTTCTATCCTTGGCTGCTAGTTTGGCGGATATGTCTAACTGAGTTGTCTTTTCTCTGTATTGAGTGAGTGTGTCTTCAAGGTTCGCCCTGCTCTCTTATTTATTGCCTTAAAGAGACAACTTCCTAATCTCATTAGGAGTTTCCTAATCCAAGTCTTTATTTTCTGGACTCTTTAAGTGATAAGGATAATCCCTTATCTTATCTATAGATAAAGATCAACCTTCCTAATCAAATTATGAGTTCCTTGATCCTAATCTTTATTTGGATCTATACTCTTTGAGTGGATAAGGATAATCTCTTATCTTATCTACTGATCCAAATCCCAGATCCACCCATTTTTAATTAATTTAATTAACCCAATTCGAAATGGGCTTTTAGGCCCATTAAGCTTTATCTATACTCTTTGAGTGGATAAGGATAATCTCTTATCTTATCTACTGATCCAAATCCCAGATCCACCCCTTTTTAATTAATCTAATTAACCCAATTCGAAATGGGCTTTTAGGCCCATTAAGCTTTATCTATACTCTTTGAGTGGATAAGGATAATCTCTTATCTTATCTACTGATCCAAATCCCAGATCCACCCCTTTTTAATTAATCTAATTAACCCAATTCGAAATGGGCTTTTAGGCCCATTAAGCTTTCAAGCTCACTTCCTCTGTAATGTTGGCTAGTTTGGCTCTCTTTGTATGGCGTGGGGCCCTATCATTGATCTACACATCAACCACATGAGTTCAGCCTAGCCTCTGTTACAAGGCCATGCTGAATTCACTACTGAATACAGTGAACCCCTAAGTCCATCACTATGGGCTCTTAATGGGCCCAACATTTACACTAAATGGTCCTGCGTCCAACCATCTTTTGAAGGCCCAAGGACTGTGGGTAGATGCAAGATTAACCCATCAGGTATAACCCTCAATGGTCTTACACTTAACTTCTCATCCCATAATGATCAAACACTGCCCGACAAGAGAGGACCTCTCCCTTGGCTGCAAGGTGCAGTGCTGCACTCTCTACTCACATAAAGACAATCTTTTAGTGTAATTATTCCTTCTCTGAAATACAATTCTACAATTTCTATGATTGTAGCTGCAACGCTTGCAAAAGTCCCCAAGTAAAGAATCACTTCACCGTCACTTAGTCTTCTGCTTGTCCTGAACCCCTGCAATGTGTTACATGCATGAGTAGAAGCCCTAGAGTCAATACACCGGGAAGCAGAAGTGACCAACATATTGGTTTCTATGACAAAGGATTCGAAGTTACCTTGTTTCTTGGTCTCCAGGTACTGATGACAGTTCCTCTTTCAGTGGCCGATCTGTTTGTAGAAGTGACAGGCATTAGATGCCTTGTCCTTCCTCTGCTTTTTAGGCTTGCTAGTTTTCTTCTAAGGTTTCTTCTTTGCCTTCATTTTCTTCTTACCCGATTTGCCACCTTCAACAAGCATGACAATGGGCTCATCCTTCTTTATCAGTTCTTCGGCCCTCTGCAACATATTGCTGAGTTCTTGAAGGCTAACATTTAGCTTGTTCATATTGTAATTCATTATGAACTGATTGAAGGAAGGAAGCAAAGAGTTCAGGATGGCATCAACTTTGGTTACATGATTTAGCCTAGATCCAAGAGCCTCTAGTTTATTGATGTATCCCATCATCTTAAAATAGTGGTCATGAACTAGTTGGTTCTTGGACATTTGTGCGGTCATAAACTGCTTTAGGACCTTTTGACGAGTAGAACGATTTTGCTCTTCATATATTTTCCTTAAACTATCCAAGATATCTTTGGACACTTCAATCTGATCAAATTGTCGCTGTATCTGATTGTCTAAGGAGGCTATGATATAGCATCGGGCAAGAGAGTTTTTCTCTTCCCATTCTTGATATTCCCTCCCGCAGTCCTCAGAAGCCCTATCACCTGAACGATTCGGAGCAGGGTTCTTAGAAACTTTGTCCAATTTCTCGGACGTCAGAACCAGCATAAGGTTACGATACCAGTCAGCGTAATTCGGGTCCTTAAGCTTATTATCGTCTAATAGTTTGGCGAATTATCCGTTTTCCATTTCTGATAAAAGGCAAAGCAAATATTAGTCCACAATTTGATTTGATTCAAGTTATCTACATAGATATGGCTTTTAATCTATGTTCTATTTCCATTTGTTCATCTTTGAGATTTCCCTCCTATCTCAGTGACGGAGACTGCGAACTATGTCTCTGGAAATGTGGGAAACCACATAGAATGCATGAAGCCAACTGTTTCAGCTGTATAACTCCACAACCTTTTGTGAATGATCACATCCACTCATCTCATGAGCTTTCCTTTTGGCCTCTGTTAGACAAGGCTCATTGCCATTTTAGGTTAAACCTTTTTGTCTAGTGAGTGCTTATCCATCATATTCGTGAACGCCAAGGTACTGTGAGAGAGTATTCCATTTTAGGATAGGCACTTCCCACATCGGTCTATGACACCCCTACCATCTTATGAAACAATCCAACATATCCAACAACAAATGGATAGCCCAATTTTATGGTGCATCTCCTCATTACTAAAGGACCCATCTTCATGCTAATGATGAAAGGCCTTTAGAGAGTTCATTATATGAATCTCCCTATCACATGCACTCATATTTTAGTGGAGGGAATGAAATATTACGCCCTAGTTTTATTTAGATCAAACCAGAGTGGCTCCCACTGACTTTTTCAAAGCCAGATTTAAATGGGCCCTAAACGGATAGGGATCCGCACGATTTCTCTTTGGGAGGAAGCTGATGTGGGGCCCACCATACAGGGAGATCATCCAATGATCTTATGGACACCATGTCAATGATGTGCATTTAGCCATGGTGTGCAAAAGAGCCACTATCGAAATAATCATGGGCCAAGTACTTATGGTCCATGTACGTAGCACATCACACATCCATACATCACATGCATGAAACAAATTGATCAAATCAATTAAAATATCTGTAAAATCCTTAATTAATTAGATTATATCAGTATCAGCCCAATAGAGCCCATAATGTTATCATATAACATTATCTAGGTACATGGGCTGTACTACAAAAGGCAGTTCGGCCCATGTAGCTAAATCATGGCTGATTCAGTTTTATCTTATTAAAGTTAGGTTTTTATAGAGGTGGGCCGAATTAAAACTTGAAGTGGGCCATCAATCCTCTGGCCTAAATTGAATTAGGGTTAGAAAGCCAATCCCATCGAACCAATAATTTGGTCCAATAAGTTTGGACCAAATCTAGTGTAAATCGGCCCAAGTTTTGGTGTCCAGTTCAAGATTTAATTCAAGAATAATGATCTGAAAATAAATTAATTCAAGATAATCAAATTATCAAGAAACTAAAATCAGAGGGTTGCACTGTGATTTTCTTGGATATCCTGCAAACCTGCAAAGAACAATTAATCGCAGATTGCATAATTGATATCTGCAAAATCGCAGATCGCAGAACTTGTTTCTACAAAATCTTGCAAACCTGCAAAGAACAGTTAATCGCAGATTGCATAATTGATATCTGCAAAATCGCAGATCGCAGAACTTGTTTCTACAAAATCTTCTTCTTCTCTGTTGCGCACTCCAACAATCTCCAGATGGAAATAAAATAGAAAAACCTATTTTTTCTATTATTACATCATATCGAATTCCTATACAATTTGTTTAAAAACAAATTATTTACAGACCAAAATTGAATAGAAAAGAAATCGCAGGGTGTGCCAATCTTGGCACCAAAAAGATTCGATCTCCATCACATGTGCAGCCCAAAAATTCAAGAAACATTCACAAAACAATTCTATAAATATGACGGAATAAGAAATATTTATTTTCCAGATCATCTGCCCATAATCTGGGAACCAATTCCTAGAAAAAACGCTAACTGCGCAAATCGGGTAGAACTCCTTCTGCCCATTTGTGTAGATTTAGATTTGATTCAGTTTGGTTCAAGACTTGAACCTGTCTCTAATACCACTGTAGGTATGGGAGATCCATCATATGGATGGCCGAACCCTGTAGGAAGGTTGGGCGAAATTTCAAAAAATTTCTTTACTCCCATCCGAGAATCCTATTCCCAATTTAGAAAACTGCATTTTCAAGGTCCGTTCTTGTAACCAAACAGACCAAACCTGAAACCAAAATTAGGGAGGGATATACTTGATACGGAATCCACGCAAGAATGCTCCTCCTAATGTAGGTGTTCACGTCCAAAGAGTGTACCAAATCCTCCCCCCACAGAAGATGACACAACTTAGGATGAGGCAAGATCAACAGGTAATTCTTCACTAAGAACTTGTGATTCTTCAACAAGAATCAAATGGGGTAGTGAGCACAATTTCTAAATTATTTCTTCTGGCAAGAAACAATATAAAGATCAAATCTTGGTCAAATCTAAGAACTGGAGATCGAACAGGGTAGGGCGGCAAGAGTAGGAAGGAAAAAGAGCTGAAGGCAAGATCAGTTTAACTGAGTTGTCTTCTCTCTGTATTGAGTGAGTGTGTCTTCAAGGTTTGCCCTGCTCTCTAATTTATAGCCTTAAAGAGACAACTTCCTAATCTTATTAGGAGTTTCCTGATCCAAATCTTTATTTTCTGGACTCTTTAAGTGATAAGGATAATCCCTTATCTTATCTGCAGATAAAGATCAACCTTCCTAATCAAATTAGGAGTTCCTTGATCCAAATTTTTGTTTGAATCTAGACTCTTTGAGTGGATAAGGATAATCCCTTATCTTATTTACTGATCCAAATCCCAGATCCGCCCCTATTTAATTAATCTAATTAACCCAGTTCGAAATGAGATTTTAGGCCCAGTAAGCTTTCAAGCTCACTTCCTCTATAATGCTGGCTAGTTTGGCTCTCTTTGTATGGTGTGGGACCTTATCATTAATCTACACATCAGCCACATGGGTTTAGCCTAGCCTCTGTTTACAAGGCTTGGCCAAATTCACTGCTGAATATAGTGAACCCCTGAGTCCATCACTATGGGCTCTTAATGGGCCCAACATTTACACTAAATGGTCCCGGGGTCCAGCCATCTTATGAAGGCCCAAGGACTGTGGGCAGATACAAGATTAGCCCATCAGGTATAACCCTCAATGGTCTTACACTTAACCTCTTAGCCCATAATGATCAAACACTACCCGACAAGAGATGACCTCTCCCTCGGCTGCAAGGTGCAATGCTGCACTCTCTACTCACATGGCTCTTGGGAATTAAAACCTTTTTGCCAACATTTTGAAACCATAATATATATGTATATATCTATATAAATATATTTTGCAAAAACAAATTTCATCGGTTGAAATCAACTGTTGGCAGTTTAGGTTTCTTTCAGAGAGAGTGCATCCCCGATCATTCACTTTGTCCGACAAAGGGGCTGATCCTGTCACTATAATCACTCACTCAGATGAATTCTTGGGCTGCCCCGATATACCCAGGTTTTGACCCCCTCTAAGGATCTCATTGATTGGCATATCAAGGACAACCCAATCCAACACCTAGTGCAATATTATAATCGAGTCTAGGGGTTAGGTGTAACATTCTAGTTTTGCCCATCTATTTTCAAGGTCCAGGGCAATACTAGAATTTTGGTCCGGTTCAGGGTTTCAAGAAAACCCACACTGCATGTACCTCAGGTCTCACCCTGGCAGCTGAGACAAACCACCCCAACCAACTTGGCGGTACATCAGTGTCAGCCTTGGCAGGATAAATCTCCCTAGATCTATCCAACGGCTGTGAAGATTCTAAACTAACACAAGTCTCATATGTGTCCAGTTTAAGGGTATTACATCATCGATGATTCTATATCTTAAAAACAATTCGTTTTTCCCCTTTTTTTATGATTGTTAGGTATATAATTATGTTAATATTCTCAAATAGGGGCAAGGCTGGATGGTACAATAACTTGATGTGGTAAAAAAATAAGAATTGTGCTAAATTCTTTTTCTTTTTTCTTTTTTGAAATACTCTTATACATTAAATTTGTTTTCCTCAAATTCGTGATACGATTATCAGAACCATACGAAAGAAGTAAATGATCCCCATCAAATATATAAGAACATAAAGCAAAAGAAAAAAGAATTTATATATATATATATATATATATATATATATATTCCAATACTGATGTGGGATTATATTTAGAGAGAGAGAGAGAGAGGAGAGAAGAAGAATAAAAGGGTAAAAGAAATAGCATATGAGACCCTTTTTGTAAGTTCAAAAATTCTTTCTCTTCCATTCAATAGATTCATCGATTGACCGTCTCAGACTCCAAATAATGCTCGTAAAACTCTTGCCTCTTCAGTCTGAACGTTTCAATGAACGCTTCAACACGCCTTCAATTCATCGTGACTCATTAATATCTCCCTCCTCCCCTCCAGGAAGACTCCAACCTAGACGAAGCCGATGACGTCAACGATGCAGTGTCGTTGAACGTCTCCGACTTCCTTAGCTGCTGCTATTGATTCCGACTCTGCTCCGACCACCACTTAAGGTGACGTGACCCACGTATCACTCTTCCTCAACTGTCATGTCGCCGGATTCTGTCTACGACCAATTTCCACATTGCATCCAGTGTGTCGTTCTCCTCCCGCTTTACCTCTCACCTTCTTCTTCATCGTCGCCTTCACAACGCGCCCTGGATGTCCCACAGGCTTCGCCTCTGTTGCAATGTCTTTGGCAATTTTCCGGTACGTCCCTGGTTTTTACAATGGCAGAAGAGGCCGAGGAGTTCAGCCCTGATTTCCCGTCAGAATCGGTCACGTAGGACACATCCGACCAACCCCCAGGCAATGACACCGGATTTTTCAATGAAAACCATTGTTTTCTCGTCTGGCTCCACCTGCATTTCTTCCATTTCGTTAATCTCCAACCAAACTCCTTGTGAAACCTTCTGCCTCTGCTTCTCGGATCGACTCTCATCTTCTTCGCTTCCGCTCTTGTCCGAGAGCTTCTGTTAGAAGTTTAACAAAGCTGCAGTGACGATGATTATAAAATTGAAGACGACAAAGAGATAAGGACGAGCCAACCATCTCTAGAACAAGATCCATAGACGAGGGAGCGTCGAGATCGCCGTATGGAAACTGTTTTTGGTCGATGAGTACTGAAATGAATTGGTCATTGCTTCACAAACCGAAGATTGTAAAAGAGGATTTCTAGAAGTGAAACCCTAGATATTGATCAGATTCTAATATGAAAAGAACTAGAAAGAGCAAAGACCCTAACATTTGAAAAACAGAAAAAAACACATTAGAGAAGAAACAAAGACTATAGCTAGATATGCTAGATAAGTGATCACACTAGAGAACTGATCAAGGCTCACATTTCTCACTTCTCAATTTTCCATAAAAATTGTATCCAATTGATGTTCCCAAAAGTATAACAGGGTTGAACCTTGAAACCATATTAGACAAACAAGTTTTGTCATCCTGAATTGGCCGATAATTAATAATCATCTATGCTTTTAGTTTTTTTTTTTTAATTGTAAAAAATTGTTTGCACATTTACATGTTTCATGGTCTTATTATTGAGCCATCTCCAACTTTATTGGTATTTTAAACTTTAAAGGGCTCTCTCTTGTATCCATTTTTTGACAAGTATGAATAAATTGAGTTATTTATCCCAAAGAATGAGGTAGCACAGAATTAGTGTAAATTGCTAAGTTCGATTTTTAATTGAAAATTATATTAACTTTTTTCTTCATTTTTAATCTCCTAATTATTCAAAATTGTTTCCTTGCCTCCCCATTTGAAAATTATAATTTTTAATTGAAAATTATATTGAGCACGGGCCCTTTTTGCTAGTTATGTTCTACATGAGTTAGATGCCTAAAAAAAATAAATAAATCAACAACATAAATAAGTAAGAAAAAATTATCTTTATCAAAATAACATATTAAACCTTTAAAAATAAAAATCATACCTTCGGAGAAGACCATAAACTAGAAATTCATCTTTGAGTTCTCTTTCAGTAACTCTGGGATCTAAGTTCCCAACATAGACTCAAGACATTATGCTAGGCCAATAACAACCGTGAAAGAAAATATAGGGTTTGCAGAAACCTTTGCGATTTGATCAAGACAGCGAGAGACGACTTTGGAGAACCATGCACCGCAGATTTCTAAACCCTAAGATGCAAAAAAAAAAAAAAATGCTAATTTAAGCACAAATGTGCATTGCACGAGAAAAGCAAAAAGGATGATGAGATCGGTCTATCGTTTTTGTTTTATCATTTGCTTAAACAAAATAGTAAGATAAAGCAGCTTATATAATCGTAGTTAAATGGTTTGCCTCTCCAAAACCCATCGACCTCGTATCCAAAACCCCTTATACCTGTCGACCTCCTATTACTCGAACGAACAAAAGTTGATGCTCGCTTGAATATCTCCAAATAAAAAAAAAAAAAAAAAATCATCCCCCTTCTCAAGTGAACAATGAACAAGGGTAGATGTTAGTTTGGAGTTGCACACTACTTGTAACCCTAGATTTCCTTCTCATTCCCCATTCGAACAATGATTTTTCCTCTGCAAGATTCTTTGTCAAAAACCTAATCTAATTCGTCAAATGTTATCTGCAAGGTTCTCTAGAGGTAGAACCTTTTGTATTGTCGAACAGGAAGCAGATTGCTTTTGTGCGGGAAAAAAATTTTGGACTCACCCGCGCGATTGTATTAGACCGATTTAAATCCAGTTTATTTTAAAATTTAAATAAAAATTTTAAATTATAAATAATGTGTTAAATATGTTTTGATATATATATATATATATGTAATCGTGGTCGGGGTAGGCGGGGACCGAGACATCAATCCCCATCTCCGACTCCAACCCTGATCGGGGATTCCTATTAATCCTTGTCCCTGTTCCCACCATGCCAAAACAATCAATCCCCATCCCCGACCCCATCAGGTTGGGGAAGTTGGATCCCCGTCCAGGATAGGGAAAATTGCCATCCCTAAGAATGATCATGGATTTATCTTATGATGTATGACAACCTCTCAACTAGACCTGTTCATGGCTAGATAGCCCAATGGCCCGATCCAGGCTTGGACATACTCTTAGGCTTGCGGGCCTGAAGTCGGGCCCAAAGCACTAAGCCCACTTTATTTTTGGGCCAGGCTAGGGATTTATCATAAAATCCCGGCCCGACTTTATTTTACATAATAAAAAATATATAAATATTTGTATATATTATACAATATATTTTATATGTATTAAATATTTTCATTATTAACCCAAAACCCTAACCTAGCTTTTCCCTCTTTTGGCCTTTTTTCTCTCTTTCGAATCGCTCTTCACACTTTCTTTCTTCAACCATCAAATTTCCCTATTCTTCTCACTCGGTTACACACTTGTTACCCTTCCACCTCCTCCACTCAAACAGTCCAAGTCCACCACACCATTGGTCTTAAACAAAACTTCAATTATCTTTTAGATCAAATCAAAACTTTAGAAAATTTGGGAACAATTAAAAAAATAGTTGCAATTTGGGAACAATAGGTCAGGCTTCGGGCTTGGGCCTGGCCTTTGGGATTTTATGACGGTCGAGCTCGGGCCCTAATTACAGGTCCAGTGGTTAGGCCGGGATCAGGCTCAAGCTTTATCAATTCTGTTAACTAGTGAAAGCCCGACCCATGAACAAGTCTACTCACAACTAAGAGGCTAATGCCATGCTTGGGAGTGCTTATGTTAAAGATAAGTGCTTATTCGAATAAGCACTTATTTGCATATGGCACCCAACTTTTTCAAGTGTTTATTTTAAAAAATAAGCACTTATTTCGTATTGGGCGTTTGGTAGTCTTTTTCTCTAATAAGCACTTAAATAAGCATTTGTGATTATTTTCTCCTTCATTTTCTTTCAAATTTTCAAAATGTACCTTTGTGAAAGTACTTTTATTAAATTATTTTTATAAAAACACTTTTATGAAAGCACTTTTATAATAGTAGTTTTGCAAAAGTACTTTTATGAGAGCACTTTTATAAAAGCACTTTTATGAAAGCACTTTTATAAAAGAACTTTTATAAAAGTAGGTTTATAAAAGTACTTTTACGAAAACACTTTTATGAAAACACTTAAATAAAAGTAGTTTTACGTAAGTATTTTTATAGAAAATGAATTTACAAAAGCACTTTTGTGGAAGTACTTTTTATAAAATTCAACTAGGGATAATTTTGGAAGAAAAAATTAAATAAGTACTTATTGTATAAGCACTTTAAAAATCTGGAAATTTGGGTTAAAAAATAAGCCATTATTTTTAAAATAAGCACTTCTTTCGGGCTTATTTCTCAAACACTAATAAGTGCTTAATCGTGTGGTCCTGGCCTAAATAAGTGCTTATTCGCAACAAGCACTTATTATTAAGCACTCCCAAACATGGCCTTTGTCTTGTCTCGAGTGCAAGTGGAAATATCTCAAGCTGGGTATCAAGAAAGATCCTTAAATGCTTGAAGAACAGAATCTCAATGTCTAGGCTAAGTACAGAAAAGAAAGAAAAATGGCCTCTAGAGTCTCTAGTTACACTTCCAAGCATCTTGGCAAGCAGTGGGGAGTTTTCAAAGATATCTATATCTATATATTAAAATGAAATGTGCCAAGCTGACACTTTCTTGCTTTCTAGTTTGTTTTCAAAGTCACTTGTCTTTTTTTGTGTTTTCTTCTTAAAATATTTATCCTTTTTTTTGTTTTCTTTGAATTTTCTAATTTAAAAATTGAACAAAAATTAACTTATGTCTGTTATTCCATTAAATTTCATAAAATTCACTAACTTTATCTATATCTGAATCCATTTCAATTTAAATATAATTATATATATTAGATATATTTACATTAAAATATAATTATTAGTAAAAATTAATTATATTGAAATTGAAATATCCAATGATATATTATTACGCTAAGGTAAATTTAATTAATAATTGTTATTTTTATTGATAAAAATATTTTTACTAATATAATAAAAAGAATTTAATTAATAAAAGGAATAAGTAAATTTAAAATTAATATAAAACTAAGACAAAATTATCTATCAATTATTAGTTTGTAATTAATTTTTTTACTAATTTAAAACCAACTAAAGTTCTACTAAAAAAATAAAAACTTAATATAGTTAATTAAATTTCATAAGGAACTTAAATTTAATAAAGACTTCATATACTTAATTAAATTGATTTTTATTACTAATTTCAAAAATTAATATAAAATATTAATTTTAAAAATAGTTTAGTTATTTTAAAATCAATTTAAATCCCATTTAGAAATAAGGAAAATTATAAAAACCTCCTTGGGTTTTCTAACAATCCTATAAAACTCTCCAATGTTTTGACCTTAACAAAAATCTCCCTTATTGTTTTAAAAAATGGTGCAAATACCTTTTTTTCATCATCATTCCAAATAAAATATGCTTATCTAATACATTAATATTACTTCGCTTCTGCCTTTTTGCCTTTGTCCAAGAAGAGTAAGGAGAATTATGCTTTGAAAGTTGTTTGGCAAAATAAATTAGTGAAGGGTAACATTAAACTTTAAATTGTGTATGATAATGCATTAACAATGACAAGGGTATTATTTTGGTAACTTCAATCTTTTTGTTACCGAAAAGCTAAGGGAAGGGAGGTAGTTAACTTTTTTATTTCAAAACTATAGGGACGCATTGTTAGGGTCAAAATACAAAAGTGGTTTATAGAATTTTATTTAAATGTTTTTTTCTATAATTTTGCCTAAAAATAATACAAAAATAATAATAAACCAATAAAAGTAAATAAAAATTATTTTCCAAAAAATTAATAAAAATTAGAATGAAGATAAAGAAAATAATACTTAAATTGTGATTGGATAAATTAGACATAACCCAAAAAATAATAGTTGAATTGAACTTAGATGGGGCACCACTTAGTTGAAAATATCATAGAGCTCCATCCTTGATTTTGCTTATAAATAAAACTCATGCATTGCACAGACCTGACTAGTACAACTCAAAATGCAATAGCAGCGACAATAAAAATTCCATGAACAATCTCCTCCCCTCGGACCATCTTGACCCATCTGCAGCCTCGCCAACCTGGTCACTCACCACCAATTCTAAACGTGTTTCCACAGCCAATGCAAGCGGAACAGTGCATCTACTAAACTTTACTTGTTATAACAGATGCGTTACTAATAAATGTCTAATTCTTGATTATATTCTCAGTCTATGATGTTTCACTTGTTGAACAATTTGGGTTTTTTCGTATAATCAATCGATCAACTCCCTAGGCTGTATTTGGAAATGATGCAAATAGAGTGTAAATCCCAGTTCAAGGTAAATTTGCACTCTGATTCACTTTTGCTTGTGTTTGGCAATATTACATTTATGCATTGATAAATGATAGAACACATTTTTCAATGCATATTTACAATAATAATAAGATGTAAAAGTACATCAATAAAAAAAAAAGTAAATTTGCATTCATGTGGACTTTTTAGAATTCGTGTTTACATCTTAAAACTAAAAATCTGTTTGATAAAAAGGTAAATTTGTCGATACATAATTAACCAAACTTTATAATTTATATGGACCATTTTACATTGTACATATTTGCATTCACACTTACCTGCATCTTTTCCAAACACATCCCTAGAGAAAAGTGATTAATATAAATATATGATATCTCTCTCTTTTGAACATCAATTTAAATTAACACATTCCCTGAGTCTATGCTTGGTGAGTGATCTAATAATGTGGATTAGAGGATGTGGATGATTAGTGTCTTCTTTTATAGTTTTCACTGTTACAATGGATCTTCACAATTGAAGAACCATAAAGATGCATTTCAACAAACGTTGGGGTGATTGGCATGGAAATGAATCATTTTATTGATCCTCACCTGCCAATTCAATTGAGATAAGAGAAAGAGGGAGAATGTTCGGGAAGAGAAAAGAGAAATCAAAATGGGTTATGTAACCCAATCAGGAGTATCACCCACGTGTTTACTCCTGATACAAATCCTAAAATGTATTGTTGGTGCAGACCTGTTCCACCCCAAGTTTGCAAGGGCTCTTCAAAGTAGGTGTCCAAGTTCGGCCGGGTCATGAAACCCCCAACTTCGGGTTGGGTTGGGTTTGGATTGGCCTAACTTTTCTACCTCCTTTTGCCAATTATTCTTTTTTCCTAGATACACAGGAAGTGAATTCAGTTTTAGCCTGGGGTGATCATTCTCAAACAAGCCAGAAAATTTTTGGGCTTGGGCATAGATAATATAAACTGTATCATATATATATATATATATATATTATATAATTTAATTTGTCACTAACCCAAAGCCAGGCCTGACCCCGTCTTACATTTCAGGCGTGGGACCCAGCCCAGGCCAGTGCTTCTTAACATTGGTGGTAGACCCGTCCTGGCCCATCATCGCCCCTAGTTTTAGTATTTTATGTAAAAGGACATAATTATCATACTTGTAATAAAATTTATCTCAAACTTAAAATTGTTATACATACATACATGAGCACAGTTGCATATATACATATATAAGTGCTTATATACATAAATAAACATTTAGATAATATTTATATTGAATTGTACAAATCCTTAGCCCTAATTCAACTCAAAGTTAAGTTGAATTCGTTACTTTCATACTTTTCTACCCTAAACCTAACCTGAAACTCAACCCACCCAACCTAAACTTACTTTTTTGGGTTGGATTTGGACTAACCCGATCCATGTTGCAGACCTACTTCAAGAGACACGTAGTTTTGTAGGATGGGCAATTTGGATGTGGTTGAGATAGACATCGCAGATGGAATGCATAGTGATCGTTTTGATCCTTGTCATCATCTCCAAAGAGAGGTGTTAGTCTTCAATCTTGTACTCAATACATTAATACATTCAGCAATTTTTTTTTTTAAACTAATTCTATTAGATTAGCCAAATAAATTATTTACAACAGATTCCAACCAACTTGGTGGGGCAGACCACAAAATATTAATATTAACAAACAACTTAGCTTCCTGAGCCAACCTATGAGAAGTTCAGGTCATGAAGCTTCCAAACCAACGACAAATTCCAACCAGTTACACTCAACGTTTAAAATTTCAATACGATATATCTGATATGGGGTGTATTGCATCGTATCTCTAAAAAACAGATACAGAATACATATGGAAATCGAGCGTCTCATCTTTTTTCATGCGTATTGGACCCGTATTGGACCATATCGGGGGTGTACCGAGGCATATCGAGGGCATATTGGGATATATCTGGGGCATATCAGGGCGTATCGACGAAAAAGATACGGTAAAAAACTGAAAAACAAAAATATAAAGGGGAAAGCAAGCTTCTTTTCCTTGAAATAAGCCTTCTTTCACCCTTAAATGACACTAAAACTCCAAACCTCATTCCTTGAGTGCTAGATTTGTAAAAAATTTACAAGAAACAAGTGTGAATCGTTAATTTTTTTAAAAAGATTTTTCAATTTTTTTTGTAAAAATATGGCAAGAATAGGTAAGTTTTTTATTTATTTTTTTATAATGTCTTGTGATTTCTTTTTTTCTTGAATGTTTAAATTTATGTTGATCTACACTTCTTAATTCAAAATCACAATTATTTTTTTTTGTGTTATTAGTAGATTTATGAAAATTTCATGAAGATATTTGGGGAAAATATAAATTAACAAAAAATTTGAAAATGTAAGTTTTCTCTGAAAGACTAAATATTTTTTAGATCTAAGGATTTATCTATCATATCCATAGAGAAATTGAAATTTCTTGTTTAATATATATATATATATATATATATATATATATATATATATATTTTTTGTATTTTTAGAATTAAAAAAATAATAATTAATTATATTTTATAATTTGATCACAACAATTGAATATATTATAATTCTATGGATGATCTATCATATCCATAGACCAATTGAAATTTCTTCTTTAATAATTAGTTTTTTTATATATTTATAATTAAAAAATAATTAATAATTAATTATATTTTATAATTTGATTACAACAATTGAATATATAATAATTCTGTGGATGATCTATCATATCCACAGACCAATTTAAATTTCTTCTTTAATAATTAGTTTTTTATTATATATTTATAATTAAAAAATAAATAAATAATTAATTATATTTTATCATTTGATCACAATGATTGAATATATTATAATTTTATGGATCACCGATCATATCCACAAAGCAATTGAAATTTCTTATTTAATAACTGCTTTTTGAATATATTATATAGTGTTTATTTATTTTTTATAATTTTTGGAAATAAACAATAAATAAAGAGTTATTTAAATAATAAATAATTATTAATTATATTTTTACTTAAAAGTTGTGCCAATGCAAGTTTTATGGTTGGATAGGAGAGTTGGGCTTTCCCATTCCATAAAACATTAAAACTTAAGAATTATAATTTATAAATTATAGTTAAGCATGAGATTTTTAATGAAATAATAATTAACTATAATATATTTCTTCATAAAACCATTAAAATATATTAATTTAATGTATATACATTTCATTGAGGTCTTATATTTAGTGTTATTGTTGTATTTTATGATTTATTAAAGTATTTATAGTGTTTCCTAGTGTATCTTAGTTTTTCTTCGATATGCATGCTTATCCAAGGCGTATACTGATATGTCTCTTAAAATTACCTTTCCGATACAGTTGGTGTTTCCAATACTTTGAACCTTGCTTTGCACATAGAGAATAATTTAATCTGGGTGCTCACAACAATATCCCAACCGGCCATTGCACCCAGACATTGGAAACATCTCCCTTGTAATTCATGAAGTTCACGAGGTGATGTTTCCATGTGCAATTTTAACAACTTGTTGGGAGCAGATTTGAACTCATATAATCTACTTGCATCATTGAGACCAAGTAAAAAGAAGCGATTGAAGAATGACATTCAACTTAGTTTCTATAGCATTAAGCAAAAAGCCAAAAGGACTTCATGTGGGGTAATTTGGTCCTCCAAATCGTCTCATGGCATGTGGCCTTCGAGTGACACCTCGGTGCTGAGTAAGTGAACTAGATCAACAAGTTAGCCTGAAGCACCTCACCTCGGCCGAGATGTAAGAGTCAATGACGACCTACGAGGAGAACCCATTGACTTGGATGGATGATGCGTTACCAGCCCGAGACCTCTGGAATGTTAATACCTTGATCGTTAGAATGACCTACCGCACTGCATGCCTCAGAGTTATTCAGGCAGATCGTAACCTCTACGCAGATCTCGTAACTGACATATTAATGCACCCAACTAAGCGGATACGGTTCCACGAGAAGATGAAACCCGTTAAGGGCTCTGACCATCGATACCTATATAAGGCACTCACTTCTACCTGTAAAGGCATACACGCGATTACATAATCTCAAGCTCTCTCATTATCTCAAAGAACTCTCAAAACACTCTTTGACTTAAGCATCAGAGTGCCCACCCCGGGTAAAGACAACCCGGGCACTCTAACATTCTCTCTTGTAGAACACATCAGCTCGGACTAGCACAACTTGGCCTTGACAAGGAATCTTCCGAATCAGCGTCCGAGTCATTTGACACGAGGGAGCGGCCAGATCGCATGACATCAATTGGCGCCGTTTATGGGAAATCGTTACAAAAGCTAAGTATTTGTCCTTGTTTCAAAAAAATAAAATAAAAACTCAAGAACTAATGGTTTCCTCCTCCTGCGGTCGAGCCCGTAGCGGCTCCCGCTGGAGTTGACGCGTGCCAGTTCTACGATGTGGTTAAGTGCATACGACGTATGAGCAACCAACTCAAGTTCTGGGAAAGTAAGTTTGCCTTCATGGTGTGGGGCAACAACAACAACAACAACAACAGCAACAACAATAGCAATACCAGCCTCGACACCAATAGCAAAACCAACAGGTACCACGACAGAATGCCGGACTAAATCAGCTCGGTAACTAGAACTTGGCCACGGTTGATAACGCAGTCCCTGACCAAAATCAGAATCAGTTACAGGTGGAAAGCCGAGCTACGGTTCTCATCAGAACCGAGGCCGCCAGCTCATCCGAGGGATCCAAGAGAAGGCGCAAAAGATGTGCTCATCGCGCTGCAAAGAAAAGTCAGGTCGCTCCAATTGGGAGCGTGACAAACAAAAAGCATACAACAAAGCAGTTATCTAGGTAGGTGCTTCATCCGAACAACCTCTCATAACTTGGGAATCTCCACTTGCACTAGAAATTCTCTAGGCCCCGAGGCCGAAGAACTTCAGAGCACCTACCTTTGAGATCTACAAGGGTGCAACTGACCCGGTCGAGCACGTCGACAATTTTCAAGCCCTAATGTTGCTTTACGGGGCTAATGATGCAAGCATGTGCATCGCTTTCCCTACTACCCTCAGAGAAGAGACATTCTAAGTTTGTGACCTGCCTACTCAATGTAATATAGAAACCTATTGAAACACTTCGAGAGTATATAAAAAGATTTAACATGGAACGTCTGCAAATCCCGGATCTAGACCTAGTCATACATCTCACAATGGCCAAAAACGGCATATGTTACCCTGACCTACGCTGGGAAATCGAGCTAAACCCTCCAACCACTATTGAGAAGTTCCTCACAGTGGCGGATAAGTTCATCAAGGCAGAAGAAGCCCTAGGCTTGTGGTCTAAACTGTTTGGGAAAAGGAAGCGACCTAAAGAAGAAGCAGGTAGAAGCAAATCCAAGAAGAGAAGTATGCCACTTAAAAGAAGCAGGTCACCAAGAAGTAGGCAAAGAAAGTCACCTCAGCGGGGTTCAAACCAGCGATCCGACACCCCACCTTTGTACAATAAGACATTTACCCCCTTGAATGCAAAAGGGGGGAAATATTGATGCAAATAAAATCAACCAACTATGTAAAGTGGCCACCTAGGATGAAGGGCGACCCAACCACCAGAAACCCCAATAAGTACTTCCACTTCCACTGTGATGTTGGTCATGACACAAAGAACTGCTAGAAATTAAAAACGAAATTGAAGACTTAATCTGATGAGGAAACCTAGAGCAGTTCGTCAAAGATGAAACCTTAGACAAGCCATGAACAAGAAGCTGTTCCCAGGAACTAGCAACAAGAGCGACCTGTTTGGGAGGTCATTAACATGATCTTTAGAGGGTCAATAATGGCCGATTGCACCACTTCAGACGGAAAGAACTTAGTAAGGGAACTTGAACACGATAACGACAATCCGCCAAAGCACCCTTGAAAGGAAGAAGTAATTTACTTCACAAAAGACGACATGCGCGAAATACAGTATCTGCACGACGACGCCTTAGTGGTAAGATTACTGATCAATGATTTTGAAGTGAAAAGGATCTTGATCGACTTTGGAAGCTTGGCCGATATCATTTTTTAGAGGCCTTCGAGCGCATGGAGCTTGAAAGAAAAGATCTACAGCCTACCGACGTACCCTTGGTCGGCTCTAGCGGGGAAGTGGTCTGACCTATTGGCTGGATGAGGGGACCAGTTAAGGCGGGCTCGCCTCCTAAAATAGTTCAGTTCGATCACAATTTTTTAGTGGTTGCTACTCCCTCCCCATATAATAGCATACTGGGCCAACCTATCCTGCACATCCTCCGGGCAGTTGTCTCAACATATCACCTGGCTGTGAAGTTCCCTACTGACAGAGGCATCAAAGTCATGCTAAGCGACCAACTGGAGTCTCGTAAATGTTATGTAGCCACCCTAAAGGCAAAAGGCAATATTTCCGTCGACATCGATTTGGAGCCTCCCCCTGAAAACACAAGCGAAAGAGCCCAAACGACTAAAAAATCTGTCCTGGTGCCAGTCTCAAAGGCCAAGCCAGAGAAAATGGTTCAGATAGGAGATCGTATAACAGAACCAGTGTGCTCCTACTTGGTAAGTTTTTTACTTAATAATTTAGATGTTTTCCCCTAATCGGTAGCAGAAATGCTCAGCATAGACCCTAAGATAATTACTCACAAGTTAAATGTTGACCCTATAATTAGACCAGTCCGACAGAGGAAAAAGGATCCTTGCCCTAGAGAGATGGAAAATAGTAGATGAAGAAGTAGGGAAGCTGCTCACTGCGAACTTCGTGAGAGAAGTCCAGTACCCGAGTTGGGTTGCAAATCCAGTGTTAGTAAAGAAAGCCAACGGCAAGTGGTGCATGTGCGTTGGCTATATCAACCTGAACTGAGCCTGCCCTAAAGACAATTTTCCTCTCCCCCAGATAGATCGCTTGGTAGATGCGACCTCAGGGTTCGAGCTGTTGAGTTTCATGGATGCATACTCCGGCTACAACCAGATTTTGATGAACCTAGAAGACGAAGAAATAACTACTTTTGTAACCGAGATGGGCTTGTACTATTATAAAGTCATACCCTTAGGATTGAAAATTGTTGGAGCAACTTTCCAACGACTTGTAAATAATGTTTTTTTTTTCAGATTTAATTGGAAATAAAGTTGAAAGCTATGTTGACGACATGGTTGTTAAGACTCAATTTTCAAAAGATTTAATTGTTGACCTAGACCTCATTTTCAATGTTTTGAGAAAGTACAACTTAAGACTTAACCCAAACAAGTGTGTCTTCGGTGTGACGTCAGGTAAATTCCTTGGATACATTGCTAGTTGACGTGGCATCAAAGTCAACCCAGAAAAAATCTAAGCAATACTGGATATGTGACCCCCTAGCTTGGTTAAGGAAATCCAAAAACTAACTAGCTGAATAGCCGCTTAAACCAATTTATGTCTAAGTCGGCTGGGAAGTGCTTACCTTTTCTCAAGGCAATAAAAAAGAAACAGGACTTTGAGTGGACTGAAGTGTGTCAACTCACCTTTGACGAGATGAAAAGATACCTAAGTTCACCTCCCTTATTGATCAAACCTAAGACTAGGGATGAGCTTAAGCTCTACCTCTCCGTGAGTGATGAGGTAGTCATCTCGGTCCTAATAAGAGAAGAAGGGAAAATTAGCCTTTGCCTTAGTGTTAGTATCCCGAAAGCTAAGACCTTACTTCCAAGCCCACACTATCGTAGTCTTGACTGACCGACCTCTAAGGCAGATCCTTTAGAAGCCTGAGGTCTCAGGGAAACTAATGAGGTGGGAAATTGAGCTTAGCAAATATGACATCTGTTACGAGCTACGACCAATAATAAAGGCGTGGCCAACTTCATTGCCGAATGCACCTTCAACTCGCTGAGCTTGTAACCACATCAATCGACCAGCGTAACACCTGCCCCAGCTCGAGAGATATCGACTTGGGAAGAGGAGCCTTGGATACTCCATGTGGATGGCTCGTCCAATCAGAGTGAAAGCGGAGCTAGGTTGATACTCTATGGACCTAGCGAGGTGAACCTAGAATATGTGCTCCAGTTTTTATTCCGAGCTTCAAACAACGAGGCTAAGTATGAGGCACTTATAGCCGAGTTGTCACTAGCAAAGGAAGTCGAGGCCAAACATCTCGTGGTTTGTAGCGACTCACAACTTGTAGTAAAACAAGTGACATGCCAACATTCTACATTAACCAGTAGCCGACCTGAAACACCTGACCAGTTCATGGCCATTCGTACAATGGGGGATCGACATATTGGGCCCCCTTCCGCTAGCAACCGAACAGAGGAAATTTTTGGTGGTAGCCGTCGACTACTTCACAAAATGGATAGAGGTCGAACCACTGGTAACTATTACAGCTCGGAATGTGCAAAACTTCTTCTAGAGAAATATCGCATGCAGATTTGGATTGCCAAGAGTATTGATCTCAGATAACGACAATCAGTTCAAGGAAATCAAGTTTCAAAAGGGTGCATAGAAATGGGTATATAGAAAAACTTCACCTCGGTCACCCATCCCCAGGCTAACAGTTAGGCCAAGGTAACTAATAGGGCAATCCTCCGTGGTCTTAAAGCTCGGCTTTCCCGAGCTAAAGGTTTGTCGGTGGATGAGCTGCCCAATGTGTTATGGGCCTACCGACCAACCATCAAAATGGTGACTGGCGAGACGCCCTTCAATCTGATATATGGATCTGAAGCCATGGTACCAACAAAGATGGAAGTACCAACATTACAATTAGAAACATTCAGTGAAGAAGTTAACAAGGATGACTTACGAACCAACTTCGACTTAGTGGAAGAAGTTACAAACCTGTCCTGCATTTTGACCACTGCATACCAATAGCGGGTGGCTCAGTACTATAATGCCCGAGTCAAGAAACACCAATTCAGAGTTGGCGATCTAGTGCTCCAAAGAGTTATGGTACCTAAGCCTGATGTGGGAAAGCTAGGACCGCACTGGAAGGCCCTTTTAGAGTCTCCAAGGTGATAGGTGGAAATGCGTATGAGCTCGAAACACTAGAAGGAAAGGTGGTACCCCAGTTATGGAACACAGACAACCTGAGAAAGTACAACCTTTGAAAAGAAATGTTCCAAGCTGCATCCGTGAATTGGTGGAATTTCGCCAAGGCATTCGAGCTGACCTACCAACAGCTTGGCCAAAAGGAAGAAGGTTTTCGCATTAAGGCATCTGTTGACCTAGTGACAAATTGACTGAGCTAAAAAATAGAAATAGTAAAGAATTCCATCCAAAGGGAAGCACTAGATGTAAAAAGCTAAGTTTCACTAAGCAATAAAGAAAAAGGTCTATTGTCGTACATGTGTATAATAAAAAAAAACTTGGCATTACTAAGTTCGGATTTTTGTTGTCGCCCTTGTTGTCAAGCTACTCCTAATTGTCGCCCTTGTTGTCAACATCATCACCTCCCTCATCCCCTTCCTCGCCATCTTCCTCCTCACCCTCTTCGGGAGTTAAGGGCTCCTTATCAACTTGTACAACGAGCTCGTCAGGCACATTGTTCATAGAGAAGGAACCAAAATTGAAGTTAGGGTGCAACATTTTCAGATAGTGGTGGCAAAGCTTAAACCCTTCTTCATTGAAGGGATAGCACCCTCCACCTTTTTCTTCTCACACTTAGGGGACTTTAGGAAACGAGCAACGACTGCCCCCTTGACTCGGCGGATATCCTGGGTACATTTCATCTACCTTTCCTCCAGCTGGCACTCTTGGGCAGCAATAGTGTCACAGGCCTTGGACAACTCGCTTTGCATTTTCTCGCTAAGCTCGTAGAAGCACTAGCTATCCTCTTCCGCACTAAGCTAGACCTTATGCATATGGACCTGGAGCACATTGATGTTCGCCTGCAGCTCACCTCTCTCTTTTTGGCCTACATGAACCTTGCCCAATAGGACCTACCCGATGGTATTCACCTACCAAAAAGAAGAGAAGCATGATCAGAACAAAAATCGTAGAACCAAAAAGCGGAAACTTTACAAGGAGACAAACCTGAACAATGCAGCGAGTCAACTGAGCTTCAACATCAATTGGGTCTAGGCCGCGGTAAAACCGCACATTCTTAGAAAGCAACATTCCCCTAGCCTCCCAAAGAGGTATACGAGGATCAATTATGCAATCGAGTACGAAGACGTCCACATTAGGAGGGAAGCGAGGAACGTCTGAGGTATGAGGGCCGGCCTCGCGTTCCTCTTGATCGACCTGAGGTTGAAAGGTAGTAGGACCTGTAGAGAACTCGTCAGAACTCATTGGTTCACTGCCTCCCTTGAGGTCGATGATAGGAGGAGCAAAAGATGATAACCTCACCTCGGCACTAGCCGAAGTCCCCTCTATCGAGGAGCGACGATTCACCCTTCACTTCTTTCTTGAAGCCCTCTTCTTCTTGGAAGCCACCAACATTAGTGCCATGCTTTCCGTATCTGAAAAAGGGAAAAAAGAGTTAGTCGAGCTAAAAACTAGTCAAATACCGAATGCAAGTGCAGATGACTCGACGACCGACCTACCTACGCAACTCAAGCCGGCCTGTATAAGCAAGGGCTCAGCCAAAACTCTTTCTACCTCAACCCTCTAGCAGACAAATTCTTGAACCACAACATGCACCTCTTCACTAAACTCCTCATCGAAACTTCGACAATCACTATACCAAATGGTGTTCATGCCCCAACCACCACTCCTAGAGAGGAAGAAAAACCACTCTTCCAGTCCTTGGCTTTGTTGGGAAATTTATTTAACACCTTGTATCCACCCTGGAAGGGGAGATAATGTTAGACAGTGTATGCCCTTAGCTCCAATAGATTGATGTACATTAGACATTTATTGTAACTAAATAAGAGTACAGAATTGATTCATGTTATATCTGGTGTGTTTCTGTGTAATAACCCTTAAACTGGACACTTATGAGACTTGTGTTAGCTTAGAATGTTCACAACAGTTGGATAGACCTGGGGAGGTAAATCTTGCCAAGGCTAACACTAATGTGCTACCAAGTCAGTTGGGGTAGCTTGTCTCAGCTGCTAGGGTTAGACCCGAAGCACATGTAGTGTGTGTTTGCTTGAAACCCTAAACCCGGACCGATTTCCAATTATGCCCTGGACCTTGGAGACTGGTGGGCAAAACTGGAAAGTTACACCTAACCCCTAGACTCGATTATGGTATTGCACTGGGTGTTGGATAGGGCTATCTTTGATATGCCAATCAGTGAGATCCTTAACAGGGGTCAAAACCTAGGTATATTGGGGCAGTATGAAAATTCACTCGAGTGGGTGATCATAGTGACAAGATCAGCCCCTTTGTCGGACAAAGTGAATGATCGGTGACTGCGCTCTCTCTGATGGAAATCAAAATTGTCGGCAGTCGATTTCAACCATTTTTGAGATTTGTTTTACAAAATATATATTTATATAAAAATATATATATATATATATATATATATATTATGTTTTATGAAAAAGGTTTGCAAAAGGTTTTAATTCTCGGGGTCCATCCAAGTAGAGAGTGCAACGCTGTACCTTGCAGCCGAGGGAGTCCTCTTTTGTCAGCAGAGTTTGATTATTATGGGCTAAGAGGCTAAGTGTAAGACCATTTAGGGCTTTTATACATGATGGGCTAATCTCACTTAAGAACCATAGTCCTTGGGCCTTGATAAAGTGGCCGGATTGATGGACCATTTTGTTAAACAGTTATGCCCTTAAGCTCCAATCAGATTGATGTACCTTTTTGACATTTATTGTAAATGAATAAAGTACATAATTGATTCATGTCATTGTGGTGTGTTTCTATGTAATACCCTTAAACTGGACACTTAATGAGACTCGTGCTAGTTTAGAATCTTCATAGACGTTGGATAGATCTAGGGAGATTTAACCTGTCAAGGCTGACACTGATGTGCCGCCAAGTTGGTTGGGGTGGCTTGTCTCAGCTGCCAGGGTGAGACCTGAGGTATATGCAGTGTGGGTTTTCTTGAAACCCTGAACCAAACCAAAATTCCAGTATTGCCTTGGACCTTGGAGATAGATGGGCAAAACTGGAAAATTGCACCTGACCCCTAAACTCGATTATGGTACTATACTAGGTGTCGGATTGGGCTATCTTTGATATGTCAATCAATGAGATCCTTAGAGGGGGTCAAAACCTGGGTATGTTGGGACAGCCTGAGAATTCATCTAAGTGGGTGATCATAGTGACAGGATCAGCCCCTTTGTCGGACAAAGTGAATGATTGGGGATGCACTCTCTCTGATGGAAACCTAAACTGCCGGCTGTTGATTTCAATGCAGCACTATACCTTACAACTGAGGGAGAGGTCCTCTCTTGCCGGGCAGTGTTTGATCATTATGGGCTGAGAGGTTAAGTGTAAGACCATTGAGGGTAATACCTGATGGGCTAATCTTGCATCTGCTCACAGTCCTAGGGTTTTCATAAGGTGGCTGAACCCAAGGACCTTTCAGTGTAAATGTTGGGCCTATTAAGAGCCCATGGTGATGGACTAGGGGTTCACTGTATCCTACAGTGAATTTGGCCAGGCCTTGTAACAAAGGCTGGCTGAACCCATGTGGCTGATGTATAGATCAATGTTTATGTCCCACGCCATAGATGGATAGCCAACTGGGCAACAGGTTAAGAGGGCTAGTGAGCACATAGACTTAATGGGCCAAAAGCCCATTCGAACTGACTTAATAAGATTAATTAAATAAGGGGCGCTTCTAGAATTTGGATCAGCTGATAGGATAAGGGATTATCCCTATCCACTCAAAGAGTCCAGATCCAAATAAGGATTTGGATCAGGAAACTCCCAATTTGATTAGGAAGGCTGATCTTTATCTGTAAATAAGATAAGGGATTATCTTTATCTCTTAAAGACAGTCTAGATCCAAATATAAGATTTGGATTAGGAAACTTCTAATAGGATTAGGAGAACCTCTCTTTTAGGCTATAAATAGGAGAGCAGTGCGGACCTCCAAACGTACTCATATTCTGCTAAATTGAGAGAGAAGACAACTCATAGTTTGACTGCTCCTGTCTTTTGCTCTTTTCTTCCTATTCTTTCCGCCCCTACCCAGTTCGATCTCTACTAGTGGGAGTGATCAGAACATTCTTGATATTGCTTCTTGCTAAAAGAGGCAATCTGAAGTTGTGCTCACTAGCCGTTTACTACATTCTTGCTAAAGAATTCGGTTCTTGTTGAGGAGTCGTCCTGCTGATTCTGTTTCACCTCACATTGTGTCATCTTCAGTGGGAGCAGATTTTGGTTTTCTCCTTGGGAGTGAACACCTTCGTTGGGAGTTACTGTTACTCCATATCAGGTATATCCCTCTCCTCCCTTTTGGTTTCAGATCTAGTCCGGTTAGTTTCAAGATTGATCATTGAAAATGCAGTTTTCTAAAATAGGGAATGTGATTTCCATATGAGAGAGAGAGAACATTTTGAAATTTCGCCCAACCTTTTTGCAGGGTTCGGCCATCCATATGATGGATCTCTCATCCTTTCACATTTAGTGTCATTGTTGGGACCATTAAGAGCCCATACTGATGGGCTCAGGGGTTCACTGTGTACAACAATGAATTCAGCCAGGCCTTGTAATAGAGGCTAGGTTAAACCCATATGGCTTTTGTGAGATCAATGTTAGGGTCCCACATCATACAAAGAGAGCCAAATTAGCTAGCAATTAAAAGGGGAGGTGAGCCCACTTACTTAATGGGCCTAGGGCCCAAGATTAATATGATTAATCTGGATGTCACATGACAACTTAAGCAGTTTAAGCTGTCATGTGACATGGGGTAAATATGGGTATGGATCTGGGTTTGGATCAACAGATAAGATAAGGGGATAAGACTTATCATTTAAGGAGTGTAGATCCAAATAAATATTTGGATTAGAAAACTCCTAATTGGATTAGGAGAACCTGATCCTTAACTTTTATAAATAGAGGGGGTAGATTGCTTCAGTTTTACCTTTTTTTCTGCTCTCAGTTCTCTCCCTCTGTTCTTGCCGCCCTACCCTATTTGATCTCCAATTTCTTCGATTGATCAAGATTGGATCTTGATTCTAATTTTTTCAAGAAAAATCAAATTTAATTCGTCCTCACCATTCCTTGCTTGGTCTTTGTTGAAGGATTGCAATTCTTGCTAAAGGATTGCATTGCTGAACCTGCTTCATCTCAAACTACACCATCTTCAGTTGAGGCGGGTTTTGGTACCCTCTTTGGGCGTGAACACCTACTTTGGGAGCTACATGTGTGGATTCTATATCAAGTATTGCTCTCCCATTCTTTTGGTTTTAGATTTGGTCCAGTTTGTTTCAAGAACGATCCTTGAAAAATGTAGTTTTTCTAAAACTAGGAATACGATTCCTAGAAGGGAGAAAAAAAATTTTTGAAATTTCGCCCATCCATATGATGGATCTCCCTTCCCTTTATAAAAGCAAAAAGGAATTTTGGGGACCTTCTTCATGCTACACAACCTAGAAAAGACATCCAGGTTGAAGGAAAAGTTGCGGTGGTGACACACACCGTTCAACCTTACCAAAATCTGAACTGCGTTAGGGCCGAGCTGACCTAAAGAGACACCGTAATACCTCAATACCAAGACAATGAACGGGTGTAGAGGGAACCAAAGACCGGTGAGAAGCGCCTCCTCATAAACGCCGACAACATCTCACCCATGTTCCCAAGGATACTCATCAGGGTGGAACTCAATACAATCTTACGTAGTGGGGATCTGGTAAGTGTGGTATAATTCCACAATACGCTCCCCAGAAAGCATAGTTGGACCGAAGATAGTCGCTGCCCGTTCGACCTCACTCCTCCTCCCTACTAGAGACCCAACACAGGACTCTCCCATAAAATCCTCACTTGAGGAACTCGCCTTGTCATTCGGCCCTTGGTCGGATAACTTATTCTCAGAAGGATTGTGAGACATCTGGAAAAGGGAAATTACTCACCGAAAAAAGCAAGGGAGATCGGCAATGGCGACTAACATAACCTTTGACAGTGACCTCCTTAGATCAGACACCACCCCAAAAAGCTCTAAAAACAGTATGAATGGGGACCCCATATTTATAATCCACCGAACAAAGAGTGAGCAACTAAGATGTGCTGATAACAGATCGATGGATGAGACGAAGATGTTGCGCGTTAGGGCTGTTCATAAGAATGCCCAACCCGACCAAACCGACCAACCCGGACCAACCCAACCCGAGTCGGTCGGGTTTTCATCAGTACCGGTCGGTTTCGGGTTGGGCAAATATATAGACCGATATATCGGGTCGGTTTCGGTTTTCTTGTGTGAAAACCAAAACCAACCCGACCCGAACCGAACTAGTCTTCTACTAGTTCGGTAGTTCCTATTTTGAGTAGTTTCCTACTTAAGTATAACTAAAAGGCCCATTAGGCAATTACAATTAGAATAGGCAATCTATCCTAGTTTCTAACTTTCTATAATCTTTTATACCAAATAGGCAACCCATTTGGCAATTACAATTAGAATTCAATTAAGTGTCCTTTTGTATAGGAGAAAAATCGAAACCGACCGAAACCGACTCAAACCGACCAGGTCGGTTTGTCCTATCAGTGGGTCGGTTTCGATTTCCACCTCAGGTAACCCGACCAGGTCGGGTCGGTTGGGAAAACCCCAATAAACCGACCTAACCGGACCCGTGAACACCCCTATTGCGCGTGGGCAATCTTCGAATTCAAATTGTCGTGCACTTAGTGATTTTAAATTCAAAAGGCGCACACTCCTTTTCAAATTCAAAATTCAAAACTTGCTATAATCCTGCCTGATCTCAGACTGGACCGAGAAAGCAAGCCGGGCAATCTATGGGCCAGTTGGACCAATTACCTAATTAAGAGCTACTCCCTTCGCCGAGCTGATGTAGGCTCGGGAGTGGGGGGCAATTGATGAGGGATAATTTGGTCCTCCAAATCATCTCGTGACACGTGGCCTTCGAGTGACACCTCGGTGCTGAGTAAGTGAACTAGCTCGACAAGTTAGCCTGAAGCACCTCACCCAGGCCAACCTCCACCTTGGCCGAGCAAAACTGATAGGTTCCCTAACTTGTGGTGACGTGTCTTAGAGATCGATCGAGCTGTAGGAGTCCACGGTGAACTGTGAGGAGAGCCCCCTAACTTGGACGGATGATGCGTTACCAGCCCAAGACCTCCGAAACATTAAAACCTCGACTGTTAGAATGACCTACCGCACTGCACACCTTAGAGTTATTCAGGCAGATCTTAACCTCCACATAGATCTCATAACTGACATATTAATGCCCCCAACTAAGCGGAAATGGTTCCACGAGAAGATGAAGCCCGTTGAGGACTTTGACCATCGATACCTATATAAGGCACTCCCTTCTACCTATAAAGGTGCGTGCAAATACTCTCAAGCTCTCTCATTCTCTCAAAGAACTCTCAAAACACTCTCTGACTTAAGCATCGGAGTGCCCAACCGGGGTAAAGACAACCCAGGCACTCTAACATTCTCTCTTGTAGATCACATAAGCTTGGCCACCTCTGGCTCATCCCAACACAGCTCGGCCCTAACAAGGAATCTTTCGAATCAGCATCTGAGTCATCTAACACGAGGGAGCAGCCAGATCATGTGACATCAGGACCCACAACCACTGCCACAATGAAATTCTTATTATGGTCATGAATAGTGATCTAGACTCTAGTAAAACCAGAAGGCCTTTATTATTTCTATCTAAGCCACCATCACATTGAATGATAATAGTGCCCACAACAGAATGACAAATTAAAGATTGAAAAAGTTGAACCAATTAGATTACATTAAGAACCTTTGGCAATTCCAAAGAAGAATTCCCAAACCAAGCAATGGATTAAGATTACATTAAGATCCCTAGGCAATTCTAAAGTGCGCTAGCCAGCATGTTGGTTGGCCTCTCTAAACACATGTCGATATATACAATAATGATTATTTCTATTGCTTGGTTTCCCAAACCAATAATGCACAAAAAAACTAACATAATATTTGTAACCAACATGAGAACCAATGGATGAGCGCCCCAACTAATTAGAATCAAGTTTAAGTGGAGAAGCAACTTGAAAGGAACTAGGTAAAAAGGCAATCTTTGTACTTTGCCAAGCTAACAAATAGAATAGAAAGACAAAGCATTATTAAATGCTATGAGAAACTTATTATTGAACACTACTTTCTTCACAACATAAGAAGAAGGATGTCCTAGGTGCTGGTGCCATGTGTCAAGATTAACTCATTCACCAATGTTCGTGTAGATGATGGAATTTGGTAGAGACCCTGATCAATGACTCCTTTCAGAAGTGTTTACTTCATTTTCCATGAAGGAAGGTGAAATCCATAATATCGATGGCCGAATCATGCCATATGGTTGGGCAAATTTTCAAAAATTTTTTTGCAACCTTCCGGGAATTGTATTCCCAGTTTTAGAAAAACTGCATTTTTCAAGGATCGTTCTTGCGTCAAAACTGGACCAGATCTAAAATCAAAAGGAATGAAGAAGTATACCTGATACGGATTCCACAAATATAGCTCCCAAAGTGGTAGTTCACACCTAAACTGAATCCCAAAACTAGCATCCACTAAGGATGGTGCAGTTCGAATTGAAGCTAGTTCAGCAACATAGTTTTTAGCAAAACTGCAATCCAACACCTTGGATTGTAAAAGTGAGGTGAGCACGAATTTTCTCTGTATTCTTCTTGCAAAAATCAGAGGTGGAACTGATCAAGATCAGTTCTAGAAGTGGAGGTCAAATTAGGGTTTCTAGGGCCACAAGAACACACACATACACACACACACACACACACAGAGTGAGTGAGTGAGAGAGAGAGAGAGAGAGAGAGAGAGAGAGAACAGAGAGCAGAGTTAACTGGAGCAGATTTGATCTCCTCTTTTTTTAGCCTTAAGGATCACCACTCCTAATCGAATTAGGAGGGTCCTAATCCAAATCTTTTTTTGGATTTGGACTCTCTAAGTGGATAAGACTTATCCTCTTATCCTAAGGGCTGATCTAGACCCATATCCAAACCCATATTCGCCCAAATCACATGGCTGCTTAAGCTATCATGTGACACTCTGATTAATCCAATTAATCATGGGCTTTAGGCCCAATAAACAAGTGGCTCATGTCCCTAGGTAGTTGCTGGCCTGTTTAGATTCACTTTGTATGGCATGGGACCCCAACAATGAACTTACATAAGCCTACATGGGTTTGGCCCAGCCTCTGTGAAAAGGCCTAGTTGAATTCACTGTCAAGTACAATGAACCCCTGAGTCCATTAGTTTGGGCTCTTAATGGGCTTAACATTTACATTAAATGATCATTGAGTCCAACCATCCTATGAAGGCCCAAGGACAAGGAACTTAAGTAAGATATAGCCTATCAAGTAAATAGCTCTTAATGGTCTCTTACACTTAACCTCTCAGCCCATAATGATCAAACACTACCCAACAGGGAAGGACCTTTCCCCTGGCTACAAGGTGTAGTGTTGCACTCTCTGCTCGAATGGGTCATGGGAATTAAAACCTTTTACAAACCATTTTTTTAAACATAATACATATATTATCATAGAAATATATTTTGCAAAGGGGCTAATTCTGTCACTATGATCACCCACTCAAGAGAATTCTCTAGGGGTTATGTATAACTTTCCAGTTCTTCCCACCAGTCTCCAAGGTCTAGGGCATAATTGAAAATTGGTCCAGGTTCAGTGTTTCAAAAAAACACACACTACATGTGGTTCGAGTCTAACCCTGGCAACTGAGACAGGCTACCCCAACTTTTTTGGCATCACTTTAGTGTCAGCCATGGTAGGATAAACTCCCCAAGTCAATCCCGGCTAAGAGCATTCTAAACTAACACAAGTCTCATAGGTGACCAATTTAAGGGGTAATTACATCAGTCTGATTGGAGCTAAGGTCATAGACTCTCTAACAGCTCCTACTTGCAGTTAGGTCCAATCTGGTACAAGCCTCAGTTCCATATTGTTCATGTGTTTCTTAAACACTTTCTGTGTCAATGGCTTAGTCAATGGTCTGTCACATTCTCTAGTGATGCTACCTTCTGAATCTGGATGTCCCCTCCACCAAAAATCTCCCATAGAACCAGTGTTGTCATACAATAGTGGAATGGGTGACATGGAAGGATTCCAAATTCTAGGATGAACAACTTCATCCATTGGGTAGCCTTACTTACGACAATATGCTTGGCCTCGATCATGGACTATTTTGATTATTACACAGGACCTCATTGAAAAGATGTAACCAGATGTAGACTTTCTATCATCTGGGTCTGATTGGAAGTCAGCATCAGTATACCCAACCATCTGTAGTGAACTACCATCGAAGATAAGATATTACTCTTTAGTTCTCTGATAGTATTTGAGTATGTTTTTCTCAGCAGTCCAGTGCTCTTGTCTAGGGTTTGACTAGTGATGTAGCACGATCTAGTCACTCCTAGCTGGCAAGGGCCTCGCTCCTAACTGGCAACGGGAGGCACCTGAGAAGGAGAAGATGAAGGATTCCCAGGGAGCTCGCCCGACGGGAACACTCTAATGCTTAAGTTAGAACTCTGAGAGAGAAGCTTAGAGAGTAATGACAAGCTAAGAGTGGAGATGCACACTACTCGATTACCAAAAATTCAATTACCTTTTTCCTTGGGGGTCAGAGCCCTTATATATTAATGCGCTGCCAAATCGGGTGTAACCGCCTCTGATTCTCTGGTATAGCCGTTATTCGTCAGGCTGATTTGATTGGCGCAAGTATCCGTCGCAACGTATGGTCCTGTCACTTGAGAGACGTTATGCAGAGCTATCGTCCACGACGCCGCCTGACGTGAGACGTGGACGCAGTCCTCTGGACTGGCAGGTGCTGCGCCGCTGGACAAGAGATGTGGGAGCAGTCTAACAAGCACGGTCTTGTCGGATAAGAAGTTTCCCAAAGGCTCCGGGTTACTCAGTAGCAAGCTCCTTTGTAGCGAGCTCCCTTGTAGCGAACTCTTTCGTAGCGAGTTGCCTTGCAGCAAGCCGTGCTGTAGTGGGTTGTAGTGAGCTGTCTTATAGCGAGTTGTTATGCTGGGGTTTCAGCGAGTTCATTACGCCGAGTTGTGGCCAAGCTGTCACTTACGTTGACTACTCACTTTACTTGGTAGGGTCCTTCCCAATTTGGCCCGAGCTTACCAACACCGGGCTCAGGCACCATAACTTTACGAAGGACCAGGTCATCGACGCGGAGGTTCCGCTTCTTGACCCTGGCGTTATAGTACCGAGCTATTCTCTGCTGGTAGGTTGCGGTCCTAATGTATGCGAGGTCCCGTACTTCATTGAGTAGGTCGAGGTTGGTGCGTATCTCGTCTTCATTTTCCTTGTCATCATACACTTCCAGGCGTAGTGTGGGAACTTCGATTTCAGCTGGGATAACTGCTTTAGTGCCATAAGTGAGGTTGAAGGGAGTCTCGCCTATTGCGGTCTTTACTGTGGTCCAATAAGCACATAGTACGCTGGGTAGCTCATCTGCCCAGAGTCCCTTAGCTCGGTCGAGGCGTGCCTTCAGTCCGCGGAGAATGGCTTTGTCCGTGACCTCCGCCTGACCGTTTGCTTGATGGTGTGCTACCGAGGTGAAATTTTGTAGAACCCTCATATCTTTACACCAGTTCTGGAATTTGATATCCTCGAATTGCTTACTGTTGTCAGAGATTAGTACTCGGGGTAGTCTGAAACGGCACACTATACTCTTCCAAAAAAAGTTCTGCTTGTTCCGCGCTGTGATCGTCGTGAGAGGTTCGGCTTCTACCCACTTGGTAAAATAATCAACTGCCACCACTAAGAACCTCCTCTGTCCTGTCGCTGGCGGAAATGGTCCGAGTATATCGATCCCCTATTATGCGAAAGGCCACGGGCTGGTGAGATACTTCAGGTCGGCGGCAGGTTGGTGGTGGATGTTGGCGTGTTTCTGGCACTTGTCACAACTTCTGATGAGCTCGATCGCATCTACCTTCATTGTTGGCCAGTAGTGTCCCTATCATAGCACTTTCTGGGTAAGAGCCCTGCCCCCCAAGTGTCCACCGCATAGGCCCTCATGAGTGTCACAGAGCACGAGCTCGGCTTCAAAAGGTCGCAAGTAGCGCAGATAGGGGAGCATGTTAGATCTTCGGTACAGCCGTCCGCTATTATGACGTATTTGGCCGCCTGATGCTCTACCCTTCCGACAGCATTATGTTCTGTAGGGAGGGTCCCGTGTAGTAGGAAGCTCGTGAAAGGATCGATCCAGCTCGGCTCTGCTTGAACGACAGGAGTGACCTACTTTGCCCCCCCCCCCCCCCCGAGAATGCTAGGCCGAGGCAAGTTCTCTATGTACACGGTCCTCATGGTATTATCACTGGTGCTGGCTAACTAGGATAGGGCGTCGGCCTCAGCGTTCTTTGATCTTGGGATTTGCTTGATGAAGTGTGATTGGAAGTTGAGCAAATCCTCTCTTACTTTGGCTAAGTAGGCGATCATGGTTGGCTCGCGGGCTTCGTATTCACCTGTGACTTGGTTGACCACGAGCTGAGAATCACTGCAGACGACGATGTGTTTGGCTTTCACTTCGCTTGCTAGAGCCAGCTCGGCTAGTAACACCTCATACTCTGCTTCATTGTTGGACACCGTGAACTCAAAGCGTAGCGCATACTCCAGTTTCACCCCGCTCGGCCCATATAGAACGATTCCAGCTCCGCTGCCTTGTTGGTTGGATGAGCCATCTACGTGAAGGATCCAGGGCTCCTCATCCCAGCTCGGGTTTGATCTAACTTGGAGAGAAGCCACACTAGTTGCTACCTCATGGTGCTCGAGCTCAACCGGCCTAGGAACCTTGGGCTCAACCGGCCTAGGGACTTTGGTGTTGAAAGTACATTCCGCGACAAAGTCGGCTAAGGCTTGGGCCTTGATAGCAGTTCGTGGCTTGTATTGGAGGTCGTACTCACTGAGTTCGATGGCCCACTTCGTCAACCTACCAGAGGCCTTGAGCTTGAGTAGGACTTGCCTCAGAGGCTTGTTGGTGAGGACGATGACAGTATGAGCTTGAAAATATGGGCGAAGCTTCCGACCTACAATAACTAGAGCATACGCCAACTTTTCGATCTCTGGATATCTCATCTCTGCTCCCTGCAACACCTTGCTAACGTAGTAGATAGGTCGTTGAACTTTATCTACCTCTCTTATTAGTACCAAGCTGACCAACTCGTCACTTGCAGAGAGGTACAGCTCCAAAACATCACCCTCCTCGGGTCGGGTTAAGATCGGGATACTGGCAAGGTACTTCTTGAGCTCGTTGAACGCGAGCTGGCATTCTTTGGTCCATTCAAAGCCTTTGCTTTTAATTGCTTTAAAGAAAGACAAGCAGCGATCTGCCGATTTGGAAATGAAGCGGCTCAGAGCATCTATGCGGCCATTCAGCCTTTGAACCTCCTTCAATTTCTGGGGCAGTCTCATATCTAGGATGGCCTTAATTTTGTCAAGGTGGCCTCAATGCCGCTCTGTTTGGGTTTAACTTCATATTAAATTTCTGGGGCGGTCTCATATCTAGGAATTTACCCGAGGTGACACTGAAAACACACTTGTTTGGGTTTAACTTCATATTAAATTTACATAAAATCGCGGAGGCTTTTACAACTCTCGGTACTATGACCGTGATCTTTATCCATATCCAGAACTAAATCTAGAGTCTACGGTCAAGACCTCGAACTGGTTCTCCACAAGCGGGGCCACGAACTTGGAAAGCTGAGGTGATGCGGGCCTGGTAGGCTGGAACCCTCCCGACCTGACCGCACGCGGTGAGGCAGGGGTGACTGGTCTTTCCTTCTGCCCATGGGACGAGACTTGAGTCTTGAGAGGATTTTGGGTCTGAGATGGAACTGTTGGACCTGTTGCATCTGAGCTTGCATGGCTCGCATGCATTGCACCAGGTCTTCAAGCTGGTTTTGGGCTGTCACGGGGGGAACAAGGGAGGGTTCGGTGAAGGTTGTTCCAACCGTGAAAGGGAGTAGAGCATTCACGAGTGCCATTGTCTGAGGCACGTTCAGAATGGGAACTCCATCCATGGAGAGTGGGACGGTGAATTGTCCGATACACACCGCTGGGACCTGGAGTTGCTCCCCGGCGGTGTTCATTTCTGCACTACGTGCTATGTTGCTGGAGGAAGCCATGAGAACTGAAGTTTGCAAAGTTTTTGGTGGAAGGCCTTTTGAAGCGTTCCCACAGACGACGCCAAATGATGTAGCACGATCTGGTCACTCCTAGCTGGCAGGGGCCATGCTCCTCTTGCAACGGACAGCACCTGAGAAGGAGATGATGAAGGATTCCCAGGGAGCTCGCCCGGCAGGAACACTCCGATGCTTAAGTTAGAACTTTGAGAGAGAAGCTTAGAGAGTAATGACGAGCTAAGAGTGGAGATGCGCATACTCGATTACCAAAAATTCAATTACCTTTATCCTTGGGTGTCGGAGCCCTTATATATTAATGCATTGCCAAATTGAGTGTAACTGCCTCTAATTCTCTGCTACAGCCGTTATTCGTTAGGCTGATTTGATTGGCGCAAGTATCCGTCGCAGGGTACGGTCTTGTCACTTGAGAGATGTTATGTAGAGCTGTCGTGCACGACGCCGCCTGACGTGAGGCATGAATGCAATCCTCTGGACTGGCAGGTGTTGCACCGCCGAACAAGAGACGTGGGAGCAGTCTGACAAGCACGGTCTTGTCGAATAAGAAGTTTCCCGAAGGCTCCGGGTTACTTAGTAGCGAGCTCCTTTGTAGCGAGCTCCCCTATGGCTCAAACAATTTATTTTCTAGATTTAAACCCAGACCCTAGATCCATAACACAAATAGAGACATAGACCCAAACCCAAACCTAGATCTAGACCTTAGATCCATACCTAGACGTAGATTCTAGATCCGTTACATAGATTGTAGGTCCATATCCTAGACCCATGATCCAGATGCAGGCATAGATCCAAACCTATTTCCATATCCAGAACTAAATCTAGATCTAGATATAAACCCAAATCTAGATCCTATACCCATCACTCAGATCCAAATTTAGATTCTAGATCCATAACCCAAATACAAACATAGATCCATACTCAGACCCAGATCTAGATCTAGATATAAATCCTATATTTGAACCCAAATCTAGATCCTAGATCCCAGACCCATATCTAAGATCTGTGATTTAGATACAAACACTGATCCATATTTAGACCTAGGTCTAAATCTTAGAGCCAAACCCAAATCCAGATCTTAGATTCTAGTTCCAAATCCCAAGTCCATGACAAATATGCAAACCTAGATCCAACTTTAGATCCTAGATTCAGATTTAGATCCTAAATCCAAACCCAAATCCAGATCATAGACCCATCACTTAGATCCAGACCTAGATCCTAGATCCAAGACCTATTTACAAACACTGATCCATACTCAGATGTAGATCTAAATCTTAGATCCAAACCCAGATCCAGACCCTTGATTCATCCCCTAGATCCTAGATCCATGACTCATGCTAATTTTAGATCTAAGTCTTGATCCAGATCCTCAACTTAGTTCCTAGAATTTGTGGCCTAAATCTAGATCCACCATAGTGAGCATACATCTCAACAATTATTTTAACAAGCTAGAACAAACCCTTTTGCCTGATCCAAAAAGACCATGTAACATGAAGATAAAAACGGAGAAAATGTAAAAATAACAAGGAAATGAAATGAAAATAAGGAAAAAGAAAAATAGAAGCTAAAACAGTCATATTAATAGTTCACTGTTCAATAGAAATTAAAATACCCATGCTAACTAATCTTATCACGGTAAGAACCAAAATTCTCTTATAGACTGATAGGTCCCAGTCAAAGCTATTAAGAGAATTGTAAAATGATATTCTGCTTGAGGTGAGAATGAACCTTGTGATATTTTATTTGAATTTTCGAACCGTCTACCTCGCTAAATGATAGAGTTTAAATACAAAAAGGACTCAACTACTCCCCTAAACAAAAGGAGCGAAATGGCTAGTGGACAAAAAATAGCTAACAATAATGGGATTATCCTTTAACTTATTGACCGATTCCTATACCAATAAAATAACAGCAATAACAACTAATGTAAATCTTTAAGTCGTAATCTGTAAGCCCATGGTCCAGGTCACTCATTGCTTTTCTGTCCCATGGTCCAGGTCACTCATTGCTTTTCTGTCCCATGGTCCAGGTCACTCAATCCCCGTACCTTGGGTTCCTGATAGACCCTCGAATTGATCTTCTTGGCTTATCATAGACACACTGAATTGAAAAGAGCTAAATCAAATGCACCACAAAAAAACTGATCTAACTTGCTACGGCAGTGGACAAAAGAGTATAAAGATTCAATAGAAAATGTATAGCAATATTCAAAGACAGTAAACACCCATGCGGTCTGATGAAAAATAACGGACGAAAAGAGGTAAAAACATAGCTAAAAAAATGGTAAAAGAACAATGTGAAGAGGAATATCGAGACTTGAAAAAACATATCCGGGAAAAATTGAAGAGAGGAAATCAGCATGGAACTAGAGGTACAAATCTAATACTGGGATTCAAACCTCACATAACAATGAACAGATTAAAAAATTCCATGAAGACTAAGGCGATAATAAAACAATAGACTAAGTGAGATAAAAAATAATCAGAGATACAAGAAGCTATGAGCAGCCATCGGACATATACGAGAGAAAGAAGTTATCAGAAGTAAGAAGCTACCAGAACAAAGAAATTAACAAAGGAATAGACGAAACAAATTAAAGCTAACAGAGAAATCTGCCTCTACCTTTTCATTTTTCGATCATGCATACATAAGAAAACAGAGTAGATGGAAGAAAGAGTGAAAATAAGTTGAGGTAATATTACCTACTCGACCTTGCTCCCAGAGATCGGAGTAGCCTGGACTTCGGTGGAGGTGACGAACGATTCACCTCTGGGTTTCGGTGAAGCCCCAAGTCGTCTGGCGCAATTGAAATCGGCGCTGCTCAAACTAGCTCGCAAGACCGGAGAAACTAGAACTTCAGGAGAGGTGATACACGCTTCACTTATGGGTTTCGGTGTAATCCAAACTCTCAGCATCCGATTTTTGTTCAGTCTGCTGTTTGAACCTTCAATTCACCCCAAACACCTGATCAAATCCTTATGATATTTCCAAAACACCCAAAAACCTAGGAAACCCAAATTTTACCCTTAGAGCCCTCAGATCCACCATTAAATCAACCCGATACCTATCCGATGGCTTGGATCGACCCCCACTTACACCTCACCCATTAGATCAGACACAACCATTAGACCCGGGACATTCCAAAACACCTACCCATGAAATTTGAACTCCAGATCCCTTCGTTCACCCGTCCATCAAACAAAGATTCCATTTCGACCATTCTCACACCCATAACCCATATCCACTTGATCCGAACATGTCTGGACCAATCGAATTTTTCCAATCACCCCGAAATACCAAAAAACCCTTATAAAATTCCAAACCAAAATACCTCTATTTTCCCTTGATCACACAAAGATTTTATTTCAAGGCTTCGAATTAACCGGATTCCAAATCCGCTTGATATGGATCCAATTGACTCAATTTGACCTTACAAATAGACTTAGAATATTCAAAAATCCCACCCCATGAAATCTCGTTCGAAACTATCCCCGTTTGCCTCTTCATCCAAAAAGATTCCATTCCGGCCAATCTTATTGGTTCGCACGCATCAAAACCCTTCTCTACCATCACACCCATCTTAACCCTCCAATTTTGACCCAAAATCTTACATCTGAAACCCCATGTCTAATCTTCATCGACCCGGTTTGACCCTCTTAGACCCGATTTAACCCAATTTGCTGAAAATTACCAAAACACCCGCCGTGTTTACAGAAATTACGAAATAGCCACCCACCCCATATAAAAACAAAACGATGCTTCATTTAACCTAATCGAAGAGGTTAAGGAGGGAGGGACTCTCCTCCATTCGAACCAGCGGCGGAACAGGCAAGAGAACCCTCTTTCTCTTGTGTTTAGCTCGACACCCTCCCTTCTTCTCCCGTTTTTCTTCGTTCTTCCTCTCTTCCCTCCTCTTCTTCTCCTTTTGCATTGACCAAAAGACCCATCCAGAGCCTACTTGTAGTCTGAACTGTGTACTTTTGCAGCGCCAATTCCAACCGCGCCATACAGCTTGGGTTACACCGAAACCCAGAAGTGAAGCGTTCGTCACCTCCCCTGAAGTTCTAGTTTCTTCGTTCTCTGGGAGCTAGTTTGAGCAGCGCTGATTCCAATTGCACCAGACGACTTGGGGTTCACCGAAACCCAGAGGTGAATCGTTCGTCACCTCCACCGAAGTCCTAGCTTCTCCGATCTCTGGGAGCAAGGTCGAGTAGGTAATATCACCTCAACTTATTCTCACTCTTTCATCCATCTACATTGTTTTCTTATGTATGCATGATTGAAAAATGAAAAGGAAGAGGCAGATTTCTCTGTTAGCTTTAATTTGTTTCGTCTATTCCTCTGTTAATTTCTTTGTTCTGGTAGCTTCTTACTTCCGATAACTTCTTTCTCTCGTATATGTCCGATAGCTGCTCATAGCTTCTTTTTTCTCTGATTATTTTTTATCTCACTTAGTCTATTGTTTTATTATCATATTAGTCTTCATGCAAATTTTGGATTTGTTCATTGTTATGTGAGGTTTGAATCCCGGTATTAGATTTGTACCTCCAGTTCCATGCTGATTTCCTCTCTTCAATTTTTCTCGGATATGTTTTTTCAAATCTCGATATTCCTCTTCACATTGTTCTTTTACCATTTTTTTAGCTGTGTTTTTACCTCTTTTCGTCTGTTATTTTTCATCAGACCGCATGGGTGTTTACTGTCTTTGAATATTGCTATACATTTTCTGTTGAATCCTTATACTCTTTTGTCCACCGCCGTAGCAAGTTAGATCAGTTTGTTTGTGGTGCATTTGATTTAGCTCTTTTCAATTCAGTGTCTACAAGAGAATTTTGGTTCTTACCGTGATAAGATTAGTTAGCATGGGTATTTTAATTTCTGTTAAACAGTGAACTATTAATACGAGTGTTCTAGCTTCTGTTTTTCTTTTACCTTATTTTCATTTCATTTCCTTGTTATTTTTTACATTTTCTCCGTTTTTATCTTCATGTTACATGGTCTTTTTGGATCAGGCAAAAGGGTTTGTTCTAGCATGTTAAAATAATTGTTGAGATGTATGCTCACTATGGTGGCGATTGGTCGCGTTTCTCATTTGTTTTGTTTGATAATGCATTTCAGACGTTCATGTAATTCAGTTTTCCTTGGTCGGTACCTAGTGGGTTTCAGCACCCCATGTGGGTCCCACCTATTTGAACCCGGAGAGGGGTGCCTAACCCCTTCCCTCTCCCTTCCGAGCCTTGCGGCTTTGGAGTCGCTAATAAATCAAAAGCGCTTTCCCACGTAAATCCCGGTCCCATCACCTCTCTTTCATTTACTTGATGGGTGGCGACTCCGTATTTGCCCAGGTGACAAGTGAACCCGGTTTTTCGATATTCACAGATTGGCGATTCCTCTGAGGATTTGTTGGACCATAGGTGGGGCCCACATTGGGCCCATTTGGCTCAGATTGCTCATTTATACTTATATATGCTTTTATTTTATTACTTGGCTTAATGATAATAATTGCTCATGTTATGATGCTTAATTGATAATTGCTTGCCATTTACTTGATGTTTTATTTCCATTATTGCATGCTTGATTCACTCACTCTCTTGCACACACCGTTTACATTAGTTTTAGCATCCTATGTCCCATTAGGAGAGGGGTCAGTAAGTGGTCAAGACGCGATGGACTTTGCTCCCCGTGGTCGCACCCAAAGCCCCCAAATCAGCCACCAATCAAGGAAGCCTGTTTGTCCAATGGTTGGAGGTTTAAAGGCTAGCTACCTTTGTTTAGAAATGAGCCGGATCAGCCCATGCATTTTCACCTAAAGTCTGTATTTTGAGTCTAATTAAGAAAGGAGTATGGGGAAGTTACCCTAGAATTCTAGGATAGGACATGGATGTTTGCTGATCACTTTGTGGATAACTGAATAAAATAAAAGAAAACAAAATAAAAAGAAGAAATTGCAAAAAGAGAGAGAAAATGAGTAATGTAAGAAAAAAAGAAAGAAAAAAAGGAGAAAGAAAAGCAGAAAATGAAAAATACGAGTGATAAATAAAATTGAGATTTGAAGAAAACTTAAATTGCTTGGAGTTGTCTCAGGAAAATGTATGAAGGTATATGGCAAAATGTTAAGTAAGCAATTGAAATAAAAATAAAAAAACAAAAACACTGGGTCCCCTCTCCTTTTAGTCTTGAGAGGCAAGCTGAAGGTGTCAAGTATAGTTGCAATTGTCAAGTCGTCGGGTCTAGTCCTGTGGTATCGGTAGTAAGGATTTTCCCCATCTCCATTCATCCCAACTGGAAGTCTTGCCCTCATTAATCTCCATTCATTGGTTTGTATCTAGTCTCTTTTACAGAAAGGTGAAACCCACCGAGATCTCTTTCGGGTTTGATTATCTCACCGTGTATCTTGTGCCTTGTCCTCTGTAGTATTGCCAGTTTAGTCATGTCTCTGGGACCTTTAGTGTTTCCACTTCTGTCAGGTATAAACGGTTGCATCTCTGTAGAGCCTGACTAGCTTAAAGTCTAGATAAATGGTGTCAGCCTGCCTAGAGACTTGCTATCTATCATGCGCAGTTCGATGATGTCTCAGGAGACCATATTTGAGTGGTGTCAAGTTTCTTGGGGTGTCTTTGAAGGGATGAGAGATCCATCCTATGGACGCCCAAAGATTGTGGAATAAGGGGCGAATTTCAAAAATTTTATCTCTCCCTTTAACTGGGAATCGTATTCCCTATTTAGAAAATCATATTTTCAAGGATCAATCTTGAACCATAAACTGAACCAGATCTGAACCAAAAGGAGTGGGAGAGGATTATACCTGATACGGAGAAATACTATCTCCCAATGGAGGTGTTCACGCCCAAGGAATGATCCAAAATCTGCTCCCACTGAAGATGGCGCAGTGAAGGATGAAGCAGAATCAGCAATGTTCTTCAAAAGAACTTGACCCTTCGCAAGAATCAACTGGACGGCTTGTGAGTACAGCTCCAATCAATCTTTTCCAAAAAGATTGAAATCAAGATCCAATCTTGATTGCTCCCAAGAACTGGAGATCGAACTGAAGGAATGGCAATGGCAGGAAGGTGGCAGCAGAAGAGAATTCGCAGTATGTAGGAAATCTCTTAATCTCTCTTTCTTAAAGAGAATGCTATTGATGTTATTGTGTTCGTCAAGGCTCCTTCCCCTTTTATAATCTTAAAGGGTTCAGCTCCTAATCAGATTAGGAGTTGCTAATCCAAATCATATTTGGGTTAGAAGTCCCTTAGTGATAAGGGATAATCCTTATCTTATCTACAGATCAGATCAACTGTCTCCTAATCTAATTAGGAGGTTTCCAAATCTAAATATTATTTAGATCTTGGACTCTCTGAGTTGATAGGGTCTAAGCCCAATCCTTTTAGCTGACCCACTTCAGAATTCGCCCCCTTTAAATGACTGATCAAATCAGCCCAGTTCGAAATGGGCTTAAGGCCCATTAAGGTTATATACTCAAAAAACCTTCCAAATTGCTGCCCAGTTGGGCTTCCTTGTATGGCGTGGGACCCAAACATTGATCTACACATCAGCCACATGGGTTCAGCCCAGCCTTTGTTACAAGGCCTGGCCGAATGCACTGCTGAAGACAGTGTACCCCCTGAAACCCATCAAATGAGCTCTATGGGCCCAACACTTACACTAAGTGGTCCCTGAGCCAAGCCACCTTGTAACACCCAGGGACTGTGGGCAGATGCAAGATTAGCCCATCAGGCATTATCCTCAATGGTCTTACACTTAACCTCTCAGCCCATAATGATCATACACTGCCCGACAAGAGAGGACCTCTCCCTCGGCTGCAAGGAACAGTGTTGCACTCTCCACTTATATGGATCCCGGGAATTAAAACCTTCTTGCAAACATTTTAGAAACTATATATACTTTTATATCTTATATAAAATATATTTTGCAAAACAAATCTCAACGGTTGAAATCGGCTGCCGGCAGTCTTGGTTTCCATCAGTGAGAGCGCATCCCCGATCATTACCTTTGTCCGACAAAGGGGCTGATCCTGTCACTATGATCACCCACTCAGATGAATTCTCGGACTGTCCCAACATACCCAGGTTTTGACCCCCGCTAAGGATCTCACTGATTGGTACATCAAAGATAGCCCAATCCGACACCTAGTGTAGTATCATAATCGAGTCTAGGGGTCGGGTGTAACTTTCTAGTTTTGGCCATTAATCTCCAAGGTCCAGGGCAATACTGGAAATCTGGTCCAGTTCAAAAATTCAATTAATCCTACACTATATGTGCCTAGGGTCTCACCCTGGCAGCTGAGACAAGCCACCCCAACCGACTTGGTGGCACTACAGTGTCAGCCTTGTCAGGATAGGTCTCCCCAGACCGACCCACTGGCTGTGAACATTCTAAACTAACACGACTCTCATTAAGTGTCCAGTTTAAGGGTATTACACAGAAACATACCAAGGGAACATGAATCAAATATGTATCTTTATTCATTTACAATAAACTTATAAAGTACATCATTCTGATTGAAGCTAAGGGCATACAAAACTGTGTAACAGTCTTTTTCAAGTCTTTTTTGCCAGAGCTATCCTTAAGAGTTCAGGATGCCATTTTTATCTAAGTTTCCCTCTTGGGAGCGTGGAACAGTTAATGTTTCACAATCAGCCAAAGAAATTATGTTTAAGCTTCTGTGTAGCGGTGCAGGTTAGAACTTGTTTGCAGTTTTTTTAAGGAATTCAGAAGCTTAGGGGAGCCTAGAGTGTGCAATCCATCCATCGCCCCCTAGCTACACCAGCATTGGCAAATCTGTAAATGCATAGTGTTTGGCATTAGTATCTCTGTCTTCCTCTCTTCTGTATTCTCTAGAGAAGTCTTAGGAGAAATACATGGCCTGGGTAAATCTTCACCAGCCTCCTGTTGTCAAGATCAGGCCCATTCAGTATTCTGTTGTCAAGATTGGGATTTAGTACCGCTAAAAAATTTGCCATTCAGTTGTCCAAAGATCCATCCCCGACAGTTTCATTTCCAGTGGTGTCATTGCCTGCCGTTTGGTGTCATGATTTGAGGGTAATAGAAAGTTCTTGGAGTTGGGTGATATCAGCTCACCTGTTCTCAGCTTGAACCAATTTAGGAACTCATCAAAAGTATGGACTGAACCACCTATTCAGAATTCCAATGTGACCCACATGGGTTAACAATATGTGTTGAAGAAAAGAAAATAAATAATAATAACAATAAAATAAAATGCAAACAAACAAAGCGAGCAAAAAAAAAAAAACAAAAAAACAAAAAAGATGATAAAGAAAAGAAAAGCGAAAGGAGAAATAAAAGAGGGACTAAAGTGTGCTAAGTATACATGTGATAATAAGAGATTGAAATATGCTAAATGCTCGACTTGTCCATGCAATGACAAATTTTGCCTTCAGAAATCGTATGGGTCCTGAATTGTATGAATCGAAGGGTGCCACCCGGAATTAGCTGACCGAATTCGAGGACAAGCTCAGGATATCTTGGACTTAATCGGCACTATCACGTGGGGAAATGTCATACACCTGGCTCGGGTTGAGTTGCATTGGCCGTTGTTGAGAGCCGCATTTAGATGTTGGGATTTTGAGAAGGTGGTCTTGTTTTGGCTATAATCAATTATGTCCGACCCTAGAAGAAATAGCTTATTTGCTATGCATGTACCTTGAAGACAACATTTTGATACCAGTTTACAAACAAGGGTATCGAACTGAGCTGTCAAAGTATATTCAGTGCAAAGCCCATCAATTGGAGGTATCGGACAATCACTTGGTTCCTCTCCCTTATTTGCTCAAACGAAGCACCACCCAATATAGCCTAGCCAACGAAGAAATAGGACAGAAGAATGCGCTGTTCATGGCCATTGTCGGACATTTGTTGTTTCCTTGGGACCGTGAGCATGTGCATACCTGTTTGACCACGGATCTGTCTCGTGTACACCCACTCGGAGAAACTTCAGGAGTTGCACGCACTACGCTAGTTCCCATGATACTGGTAGAAATACTGAGGGTTATCATTGCTCCAAGCCGAGAAGAGATGGCCATTCCAGGGATCATTACAAATATTACAGCTATGGCTCATCAGTCATATTCCTTCATTAGTAACCCCGGGATGAGGCATATCACAGAGACCTCCTTTTTGAGTTGTTCAAATTTTATATGCACACCCTCGATTTGGTAGGGTGTGTTTTTTTGACATCATGGGTTGAGCGGTGGGGTCAAATTGGACCGGATAGGTCCGGATCGGGTAGATCTAGAAAAGCACTAGTTCGATCAATCTAAGGTTTGAAATAAAATCTTAGTGCGACGAAGGGGCAAATAAAGACAGTTTTGGGTGAAATTTCACAAGGTAGGGTTTTTAGTGAAGGAATGAGAGATCCATCCTATGGACGCCCAAAGATTGCAGAATAAGGGGCGAATTTCAAAAATTTTATCTCTCCCTTCAACTGGGAATCGTATTCCCCATTTAGAAAATCATATTTTCAAGGATCAATCTTGAACCATAAACTGAACCAGATCTGAACCAAAAGGAGTGGGAGAGGAATATACCTGATACAGAGATGTAATATCTCCCAATGGAGGTGTTCACGCCCAAGGAAGAATCCAAAGACTGCTCCCACTGAAGATGGCGCAGTGCAGGGTGGAGCAGAATCAGCAACGTTCTTCCAAAAGAACTTGACCCTTCTTGAGGATCAACTGGACGACTTGAGTATAGCTCCAACCAATCTTTTCCCTAAAAGATTGAAATCAAGATCCAATCTTGATTGCTCCCAAGAACTGGAGATCGAACTGAAGGAATGGCAAAAGCATGAAGGTGGCGGCAAGAGAGAATTCGCAGTATGCAGGAAATCTCTCAATCTCTCTTTCTTCAAAGAGAAGAATGCTATGGATGTTGTTGTTTAGTAGGCTGCCGCCCCCTTCCCCTTTTATAATCTCAAAAGGGATCAGCTCCTAATCAGATTAGGAGCTGCTAATCCAAATCATATTTGGGTTAGAAGTCCCTTAGTGATAAGGGATAACCCTTATCTTATCTGCAGATAAGATCAGCTGTCTCCTAATCTAATTAGGAGGTTTCCAGATCTAAATCCCATTTAGATCTTGGACTCTCTGAGTGGATAGGGTCTAAGCCCAATCCTTTTCAGCTGACCCTCTTTAGAATTCGCCCCCTTTAAATGACTGATCAAATCAGCCCAGTTCGAAATGGGCTTAAGGCTCATTTAAGGTTATGTACTCAAAAGGCTTCCAAATTGCTGCCCAGTTGGGCTTCCTTGTATGGCGTGGGACCCAAGCATTGATCTACACATCAGCCACATGGGTTCGGCCCAGCCTTTGTTGCAAGGCCTGGCCGAATACACTGTTAATGACAGTGCACCCCCTGAAACCCATCAAATGGGCTCTATGGGCCCAACACTTACACTAAGTGGTCCCTGGGCCAAGCCACCTTGTAACACCCAGGGACTGTGGGCAGATGCAAGATTAGCCCATCAGGTATTATCCTCAATGGTCTTACACTTAACCTCTCAGCCCATAATGATCATACACTGCCCGACAAGAGAGGACCTCTCCCTCGGCTGCAAGGAACAGTGTTGCACTCTCCACTTATATGGATCCCGGGAATTAAAACCTTCTTGCAAACAATTTAGAAACCATACATATATACTTTTATATCTTATATAAAATATGTTTTGCAAAACAAATCTCAACGGTTGAAATCGGCTGCCGGCAGTCTTGGTTTTCATCAGTGAGAGTGCATCCCCGATCATTACCTTTGTCCGACAAAGGGGCTGATCCTGTCACTATGATCACCCACTCAGATGAATTCTCGGACTGTCCCAACATACCCAGGTTTTGACCCCCGCTAAGGATCTCACTGATTGGCACATCAAAGACATCCGACACCTAGTGTAGTATCATAATCGAGTCTAGGGGTCGGGTGTAACTTTCCTACTTTTTTGTTTTGTTTTCTTAATTTTTCTTCTTTCTTTTTTTTTAAAATTTTTTATTATTATTATCATATGCATTTACTCAATCAAAATAATAATGTTGGTCAAAGCGTAGAGGCTGACATGACCAATGAGATTTTTTGATGTAGAGGGGTCAAAGCATATAGGCTGACATCTTGGTTTGATCGACAAAATTTCTAATGTGGGTCAAGGGAAAAGCATCTTTGCTTAAAGGTTAATATAACCAACAGAAGATAACGGTGAATTTGGTCAAAGCATTTATGGTAGAGGCTGACATGACCAATGGGAGGTTTTTTGATGAGGGTCAAAGCATTGAGGCTGACATGACCGAAAAAAGATACGGAATCAAGGCACATTTGTTACAAAAAAAGCAAATACGTAGAAAACAACATTGAAAGCAACTTATCATGTGAGAACCAATTACTTTTGGTAAAGTGATCCTTCTTAGTAATAAAAGACCTTACGGTATCAGGGTACATTTGTCGCAAAAAAAAAGCAAATACGTAGAAAACAATGAAAGCAACTTATCATGTGAGAACCAATTACTTATGGCAAAGTGACCCCTCTTAGGTATTAGAAACTTAATGGAATCATGGTACATTTGTCGCAAAGAAAAGAATATAACAACTCACAATGTGAGAACTACTTATTTTTTAGAAAAATGACCCCTCCGAAGTGTTAGAAACCATACGGAATTAGGGTATATGAAGAAAACCATGTTAAAAGTGACTAATAATGTAAAAGCCATTTATCATGAAAGAAATGACCCTTCCTAAGTATCAAAAACCTTACAGAATCAGTGTATACTTGTTGCTTAGAAAATCATGTTAAAAGTAAACAAATCAATCATTAAGACTAGGCAAGACAAAGGTTCAACGACAAGAACAATAAAAGTGTTAGGCAGTGTATGCCCTTAGCTCAAATCAAATTGATGTACGTATCCATTTATTGTAAATGAATAAAAGTAAATAATTGTTTCATGTTATAATTGGTGTGTTTCTGTGTAATTATCCTTAAACCAGACAATTATGAGATCCATGTTAATTTAGAATGTTCTTAGTCGTTGAATAGACTTGGGGAACTTTATCCTACCAAGATTGACACTAACATGGTGCTAATAAAGTTGGGGCAGTTTGTCTCAGCTGTCAGGGTTGGACCCAAAGCACATGTAGTGTGTGTTTGTTCGAAACACTGTATCCAGACCAATTTCCAATTATGCCCTGGACCTTGGAGACTCATGGTCAAAATTGGAAAGTTACATATCACCCGTAGACTTGATTATGATACTATATTGGGTGTTGGATTGGGTTGTCTTTGATATGCCAATCAGTGAGATCCTTTGAGGGTCAAAACCTAGGTATGTTGGGGCAGTTTGAGAATTCACTCGAGTGGGTGATCATAGTGATAGGATCAACACCTTTGTTGAACAAAGCGAATGATCGAGACTTCACTCTCTGATGGAAACCAAAATTGTTGGCAGTTGATTTCAAACTTGTTTAAAATATTTTTTGCAAAATATATTTTTATGATAATATATATTATATTTTAAAGAAAAAAAGTTTGCAAAATGTTTTAATTCCCGGGACCCATCCGAGCAAAGTGCAACACTGCACATTGCAGCCAGGGGAGAGGTCATTTCCTATTGGATAGTGTTTGATCATTAAGGGTTGAGATGTTAAGTATAAGAGACTGATTACCTGATGGGCTATATCCTATTTAAGTCCATTGTGGGTCAAAGCTTATACATAGCCACCCTAGAATCCTTAATTTGACCTCCAAGGCTAAAGGCATGACCAACGTAGAGGCTGACATGACCAATGAGATTTTTTGATGTGGGTCAAAGCATATAGGCTGACATGATCGATGGGTCAAAGCATAAAGGTTAATATAACCAACAGAAGATAGACGTGAGTTAGAGGCTGACATGATCAATGGGATTTTTGATGTCAAAGCATTGAGGCTGACATGACCGAAAAAAGATAGACGTGGGTCAAAGCATAGAGGCTGGCATGACCAACCGGATTTTTGTCATGGTTCAAAGCATAGAGGCTGACATGATCAATGGGATTTTTGATGCGGGTCAAAGCATAAGGGCTGACATGATCGGCGAAATTTCTGACATGGGTTAAAGCATAGAGGTTGACATGACCAATGGGATTTTTTGACACGGGTCAAAGCATAAATGCTAAAATGACCAACGGATAACACATGTCAAAGCATAGAGGTTGACATGACCAATAGGATTTTCTGACATGGGTCAAAGCATTGAGGCCGGCATGACCAACATATTTTCCAACACGGGTCAGCATAGAGACTAACATGACTAACGAGATTTCTGATGCGGGTCAAAGCATAGAGGTTGACATGACCAAAAGATTTCTAACGTGGGTTAAAGCATAGAGGCTAATATGACCAATAGAATTTTTGACACGACTCAAAGCATAGAGGTTGATATGACCAACAAAATTTTTATCGTGGGTCAAAGCATAGAGGTTGACATGACCAACAAAATACAGACGTGGGTCAAACCATAGAGGCTTAAATGACTAACGAAAACCAAATGTAAATATCATTAATGAAATTGGGATTTAGATACTTTACCAATGAACCTTCAATCAAATTTTAAACTGAAGAAGTAGAACAACAAAGTGTGACATAAACACCCGAAGGGATTTTTGGAAAATGAGGCAATGGTTTGCACAAAGGAGCTTGGAATAACCAACATATAAGCAAGCAAAAGGATATGATGTGATGGTGAAGCCAAGATAGGAGTTGAGTATGCATGAAAAATGTTAAAACATCTCCTCAAGCTATGGTATAAGGAAGTATTCAATTATTGAGCAATGCACAAGGACATGAAATATAAGAATGGTAAGAAGGAAAAGCTTTAAAACTCAATGACAAAAGTGCCTTCAACTTCACACATACAAGAGTAACTATGTCCAAATGGGCAAAACTTGGTTCGCATTAGACGAGAGTGTGTATCCTCTCTTTAGGATCCTCAATTAAAACTCAATGACTTCAAAAGCATGCGGAATGGAATTGTAAGGTGTTAAACCAAGGATTCACTATAGGAAAAGCCTTTATCACACGGGGTTTTCCCTAGTTTTTCTTCTTTTCTTTTTATTTTATTTGTTTTTTCTTCTCTCTCTTTTTTTTTCTTTGTTAACATTAATGATGGGTTATGAAGCTGAGACATCAATGGAGAGAAGGTCCTTCATTGTTGGCCAAATAGGTTTGTCCTGTGCTTGTTTATCGATTTTTCAAAGATCAAGGAGGTTTTGCTCATTAGGACGAAACGTGGCATGGGATAGAGGTTACAAATGATGGGTTAAAAGGCCAAAATAACAATTAATATAGGCATCAGATGCTCATATCACCACTTGGGAAATTTATTCAAGGTCTACTTTCATCATCACATTTTCAACTTTTTTTTTTCTTCTTTCTTTTTTTCTTCTTTTTTTTTTGATTTTTTATCAAGGTTTTTTTCATAGCCATATGAATAGATATTGCTTTTCATATCCTTCATCAACATGAATCGTGCCTTATTGATCAAGGAGGACTTTATTTTGGGACGAAATGTAAATATGTAGGGAAAATCAGAACTAGCGTGTGGGTGTCATCACGAAAGATTTCATAGTGATAAAATTATCTTAGTTGCCCTAGTTTCTTCTAACTATTTCTTGATTCTCCATTTGCCAATTCATTATTGCATTGATCTTCATTTCTTAGCATTCCTTGATTATTTCATTTTTAGCAAAGTTGTCAAAAGTTCATTCCCTTTTCATTTTTTCTTTTTTCTTCTTCATTTTTTTGATGTTTTCCTAATTTCTCTTTATTTTATTTTTATTTTTCTCATTTTCACATCATTTTTTCTCCTTTTCTTTAAGCTCTCGCTCGATTATCCTAACTACATTCTGCTTGTTTTGACACTCATTGCTAGGAAGTGTTTATTGTAAAGGAAAGGTTGACAAAAAGGCTCAATGGGCCAACTAAAGAACTTTACTTCATATTATCAAAATGAAATTTAAGTGTGATGGAGGGGTAAACAAAGGTGTTTTGGGCTGAAATTTTATAGGTGGGTACTTGGAGATGTTCAGGATCTGATGGTGATGTCTGATTAGTCTTGGAGGGTCAAGATCGTAGGAATTTGGGTCAACGGGACGTTCCAAAATAGAATCTTGGTTTGATAGAAGGGCAAATGGGGGAATCTAGGGTTGAAACTTTATAGGTAGGTGTTTTGTTGTATCCAGAGTTTAATGGTGTGGTTTGATCAGTTCATATGTGTTAAGATCAAGGAAATCTAGGTTCCGAGTGTTTAAGCTAACGGTAGGTGTCGAAATGGAATCTTCGCTTGATAAAGGGGTAAATAGGGGACTCTTGAGTTAAAATTTTATAGGTAGGAATTTTGAAAGGTCTTGAGTCTGATGGTGGTGTTTGATTTGAGGGTCAAAGTGTTGGTGGGGGTTGAGGCCATTGGATTGGTATCAGATGGGTTTAACGGTGGATTTAGGGGCTTTGGGGCAGAAAGTTGGGATTTTTAGGTTTTTGGGTGTTTCAAAGAGATCGGGAGGGTCTGATCAAGTGTTTATGGTAAATTAGGGGTTTGGGCGGCAAACCAAGCAAAAATCGGGTGCTGTCACCTAGTCTTCCATTGGTTTGTTCATAGTACTAATAACTTCATTCTTGTTGCATACAAAAGGAGGCGGTAAAGGTGGTGGTGGTCCATTGTCACAGCATCCCTGATTGCCAATCTTGGAGTATGGGGTGCCTTCAATCCCTCGATTGGTATGGTGCTTTCAGTAAACTATGTATGCCTCTTGCTACGATTGTTGGTATAACAAGTTGGATCTGCATTGTTGAGATCTTGACGTAGTGACGATCGTAATGGTTCTCTCTGCACAATGCATGAGTTGATTGAAGCTTTCCAGGTTGATATTCTCGAACCCGATCCGATAAGTTGGCTGTATTTCCTACACATTATTCCACAAAGCCCTTCTCTATAGCATGTTCATCAAACACAGTGTACCTAAGCTTTTGGATTCTCATGACGTAGGCCAAGAGATCCTCTCCGGACTGAGTTGATTGAAGCTTTCCAGATTGATATTCTCGAACCCGATCCAATAAGTTGGCTGTATTTCCTACACATTATTCCACAAAGCCCTTCTCTATAGCATGTTCATCAAACACAGTGTACCTAAGCTTTTGGATTCTCATGACGTAGGCCAAGAGATCCTCTCCGGACTGTTGTTCAACATTGTGTAAATCGGCCATGGTGTGGTGAACCACTTGGATAGGAACTTATTTGTAAGTTCCCCTCGAAGAATCCAAGCCCTTAAGGGTCAAGTTGATGAACCATGGATAAGCTGGTCCAGTGAGCTACTTCGAAAACTCGCAAAATTTAAGATCCCCATCCCAACCAAAGTCAAAATCCCAACATGCTCTTGAGGGCTGCCTTTTTGTCCATCATACAAGGGCCACTACTGAGGCGGTGTGTAGCTGACTAGTTAAGGTTTATGGAGAATTCTATTCGAGTAAGGTTTCTGAAGGAGGGATATGGCTTGGATCTTGCTTTGGCTAGCCTCTATAAGGTTTTGGACATACTCTTGTAGTTCTAGGCAGTTGACAGGTGCCTCAAGGGGAGCAATGTCCTCTTCCCTGGTTGTGGCTAATAGGGTAGGGGTAAAAGGGCCAAAAGGCTCTAGTGTTCTGGTGGCATAGCCCGCTAATGGAGCTGAGCCACGAGTATCTTGTGGCTGAGGATTATGTGACTCAAGCGCGGAGGTTCTGGGGTGGATAGAAGGATGGGTAGATGGACTAGATGAGGTGAAAGGAGGGTTTTTTAATGCAGTCGTGCGCTGTAGAAGCAACTATAGAGTGTGTTTCATCTCGACTTGCATCTGTTCCATGCGGCCGAAACATTCTTCAAAACGACCTACAACTATAGTGTGTCTCATCTTGGAGGGTTGGCGTTTTAGGGTCCATGTTTTGGGTGTGCCCTTCATTGTTAGTGGTCTCCTCTTTATGGATTAGGGAGAGGTTGATCCTTTTGGAAACCATTTTCATGATTAAGGGAGTAACCAAAAATTCTAATATAGATAGGGTGGTAAAGCAATAAGGGATGGATGACCAAGGATGAATGGAGGTAGGGTCAAAAGGGAGTTGTGTAAGAAAGGGAATTGCAAGAGGAGCAGGAGGCAAAGGAGCTCAAAAAGTCAAAAAGCCGAGGTTCTTGAGATAGGTTTCATATGTTAGCCTTCAAGTCTCCCCCTTTTATAGAGAAGTCCTTTGAGCTATAATGAGAAATAGACAAATAGGGACTTTTCTCATTAGGAAGGTGTATCATGATCCTTTGATTGTTATGAGGTAAGCTTTGCTGGGGTTTTTCCATATGTCCAATGAAGATTGTATGAGAATAGGATTCCCATTTCCCTTAAAATCGTCATGTGGTACGTCTTGGCAATAGCCCTTTTAAGTTTGCCCATAGTCACATATTGAGAATAAGGCTTTTTAGGATGGTGACATGTCCATGTGACTTGGCTATCGTGATGAAACGAGTTGTTGCAGCCTATTTTAGGGAGCTCAGAGACATGTTCCATCCATTGAGGCTCCAATCGATTGTCAATGATGTACATACCCATTGTAGGAGTAAATGACCATGTTCATCATTTAAGAGCAATCCTCAGTCATCTCCAAGGTCTACGACATCGTTTGGTCATCTAGACTATCAATCAATGTAATGTTCATTGCAAATGTTCTAGTGGCTTCTTTTATGCCATCGCAATTTTATAAATTACAATATAAACATATTTATAAATAAAGAAATAGCATATAGTCTTGGATTGGATCATATTCTTTCAAATGGGATAGGGGTGATCCGAATTCGATCCAATTTTTAATCAGATCCTATTATCCGATCCAAAAACCTGATAAATAGGATATCCAAGTCTGAAAAAATAGGATATGATTAGAGTTCAGATCAGATCATAATCCAATCCATTTGCAGTCCTGGGTTAGACCTGGATTGAGCTTAAACCTAGCCCAACTTAGCAAACTTGCACTACTAGGCTCAACCTCTACAAAAACTCGAGATGGGTCAAGTTGGGCTTAGGTTTGACCCACCCAAGTTGCTCTCCTAATTATATTTAACCTAATTAAATTTACTTATTTAATTAAATTAATTTGATTATATACTTAATTAGCATGAGTAAGTAATAATTACTAACTCAACTTACCTTAATCAACACAAATACTTTATGAACAATTACATAACCTCCCACGTGTTTTCAAATGATCATTGGCATAATTAACTAATTAAAATATCTACCATCTCATCTTCTCAATTAGCTTAATCTCTTTTTGAAAGAAGTAATAATTGAATTGGACTTTTCTTGATTGATTAAAATTTAAAATAAAAATAGTTTGTATTGGACTCGATACTACTTAACCCAGTTCATATCGAGGCTCTTGTAGAGGTGTAAAACGGGTGCGACCCGCGCAAAGTGCGGGTCGTGCCGACCTCCCCAGGGATAATTTGGGGGGTTGGTCTGATACGGCCCACGACCCAAGCTTGTGCAGGCCTGTGCTATACTATGGGCTTGGGTCAAAGGCCGGGCCTTGGGCATGGGTCTAACTGGGCCAAACCATTTTTTTTTGTTTTTTTTGACATTTTTGATTTTTTTTTATTTCTTTACTAAGTAAAACTAAAATATTTGACTTTCCTTTGAGAACTATTTTTTTTTTCACATTAGAAATTTCTTTAATTACTTAGAAAACTTTGAATACAAAGCGATGGGTTCAAAACCCATTCATCCACAATGTTCGACCTGTAGCACCATGCAGCCAAGGCTTGAGTTAATCCATTAAATCGTCTCTTAACATGAGAGAAAGAAACAGAATGTAAACCAAAAACTATTTGCTTTGCATCTTGAAGAAGATGTTTCCATCACCCATGGAGCAATTGGATCTTTTGACTTTATAAGGTTGATGACGGATAGAAAATCACTTGTATAAGCATATTTCCTCGTCAAATTCAATTAGCCACCTTCATAGCTAATAGCATCCCTTCCATCTCCACCATCTCTGCATCTCCTCCAAGCACTAAACATGATTTGGCCATTATAAAACAACCATCACCATCGACCTCTACACAAGCCGCTGCTCCCCTTCCATCTTTATATGAACCATCAAAAAAAATATCTCCACATCCGAATGATGGCTATTTTGTCTGTCTTCTTCATACTGAACTTATAACCCATCACCTTCATGTTCTTGTAGCCCCACTAACTCCATCCTAAATTTCTTATCTTATCAGTTACTCATTCTAGTACAATCGTAACACCATTGAACATAACATCATTCCTATCTAGCCAAATCATCCATAGTACTAGAGCCTACGACTGCAACAATAAAACATCTGCATCCTCTATTAGACTCACCTGCTGAACACAGTTTGTTAACCATTCAGCAACTGTGTTCTCCCTCACCCCATCTGGCCTCCAACCAATACTACCAAACCAGATTTCCTTTGAGAAATTGCACCACCAAAATAAATGCTCAGTTGTTTCTTCTTCTTACCCACAAAAAGCACATCTGTCAACATATTGTCCCCACCATTCGCTTTTGGTAAAAATTAGCCCCTGCACCAGCCCCCGTATAAGTAATTTAATTCGAGGATAAAAATTTAACTTCTAGAATTTCCTCTACCATTGTATATTAACTTGTTCATGTATGCAACTCCCAATCAACAAGTTATAAACTGATTTAACAGTTAGCTTTCCATCCCTCTCATATGTCCAGATCCATTCATCTTCCTGTGAGGTATACTTTGGTAATCCAATTCTTGTAATAGCTTGTTGAACTTCAGGTGGGGATATAGAAGAAATAAGTTGCATGTTCCATAGCCCACGTTGCGTGATAAAATCAGTAACATAAGAAACCCCATCATGAATCTCCTTTGTTGGTTTCTACAACATAAAACCTTCCAAGTCTGGCAACCAAGGGTCACCCCATATTTTGATAGTAAGCCCATTACTAATTCTTTTACTGTTAGACAATTATGCCCTTAGCTACAATCAGATTAATGTATCTTTTGACATTTGCTATAAATGAATAAATTACATAATTGATTCATGTCATTGTGGTGTGTTTCTATGTAATACCCTTAAATTGGACACTTATGAGACCTTGAACTGGACCAAATTCCAATATTGCCCTGGACCTTGGAGATAGATGGGCAAAACTGGAATGTTACACTTGACCCCTACACTGCACTAGGTGTTGGGATAGTTTGAGAATTAAACTGAGTGGGTGATCATAGTGATAGGATCAGCCATTTTGTCGGACAAAGTGAATGATCGGAGAATACACTCTCTGATGGAAACCTAAATTGCCGGCAATTGATTTCAAACATTGAAATTTGGTTTTGCAACATATATTTATATAAGAATATACATATATATATATATATATATATATATATATATATGTATATTGGTTTTAAAATGTTTGCAAAAGGTTTTAATTCCCGGGATCCATGTGAATAGAGAGTGCAACACTGTACTTTGTAGCCGAGGGAGATGTCCACTCTTGTCAGGCAGTGTTTGATCACTATGGGCTGAGAGGTTAAGTGTAAGACCATTGGTGGTAATATTTGATGGGCTAATCTTCCATCTACCCACAGTTCTTGGGTTTTCGTAAGGTGACTGGATCCAAGAACGATTTAGTGTAAATGTTGGGCCCATTAAGAGCCCATGGTGATGGACTCACGGCTTCACTGTCTTCTACAGTGAATTCGACTAGGCCTTGTAACAAAAGATGGGTTGAACCCATGTAGCTGATGTGTACATCAATGTTAGGGTCCCACGCCATACAAAGAGAGCCAACTGGGCAGCAGGTTAAAGAGTAAGTGAGCACATAAGCTTAATGGGCCTAGGCCCAATTCGAACAGGGTTAAGTTAGTTAATTAAAAGGGGGCGAATTCAGTTTTAAATTGATTAGGATTAGCTGAAGGATATGATAAGTCTTATCCATTTAAGAGTCCAGATCCAAATATAAGATTTGGATTGTGAAACTCTCTCCTAATTAAATTAGGAGGCTGATCTAGGGAAGGCTATAAATGGGGGGCGAATTCTTCAGATTAAACACACAACAACAAATTGTAGAATTGATCAAGAAGTTTTCTTGATATTGTTTCTTGGTAGAACAAACAATCTGATGTCGTGTTCACCAGCCCTTACACAATTCTTGCTGAAGAATTCAAGTTCTTACTGAAGAACCATTCTGTTGATCCTGTTTCACTACATATTGTGTCATCTTCAGTGGGAGCGGGTTTTGGTCTTCTCTTTGGGCGTGAACACCTGTATTGGGAGTTATTGCTACTTCATATTAGGTATATCCCTCACTTTTTGTTGGTTTCAGATTTGGTTCAATTTTGGTTTCAAGAACGAACATTGAAAATGCAGTTTTCTAAATCAGGGAATACGATTCCTGGATGGGAATGAAAGAAACTTTTGACATTTCCCCCAACCTTCCTGTAGGATTCGGCTATCCATATGATAGATCTCCCATCCCTTCAATGGTATCAGAGCCAGGTTCAAGTCTTGAACCGAATTAGATCAGATTTGGATCTGCGCAAACGTGTCGAAGACATTCTACCCGAGACATTCTACCCGATTTGCGCAGTTAGCATTTTTTCTGGGAATAGGTTTCTAGTTTTGGGCGAATGATCTGAAAATTAAATCTTTATTAATCTGATATATATTTGGAATTGTTCTATTTATATTTCTTGGATTTCGGGTTGTTCGTATGGTGGAGATTGACATCTTTTATTGGCGCAATGAAAAACTTAATAGATCGACATCTTGTATTCTATTCATTATTGGTCTATAAATAATTTTATTTTTTATTTGTTAGATAGAATGTATAGGATTTGATTCTGATGTAAATTAATAGAAAAATTAATCAAATATGCAATTTGCGAAAACTTAATAGAAAAATTAATCGAATATTTAATTTGCGAAAACTTAATAGAAAAATTCTGATGTAAATTAATAGAAAAATTAATCGAATGTATAGGATTCGCGTAGAGGAGAAGACTTGCGCAGATAAGAAATCTGCGATCAACGATTTACATAAATCGAATCTGCATGCTGCGACTGACTTTTTTCTTGCAGGTTTGGATCCACACAAACAGCCCACTGATGTGTTTATTTGCTGATTTTGATTACCATTTATCAGCCATATCTAATTTTCAGATCATCTTCTTGAATTGAATCTTGAATTAAACACCAAACCCTAGACCCATTCGAACCCGATTGGACAAAAATGGTTGGCCTGAATCTGTGGTTCGATTGGGGCTGTTCTCAACCCTAAAATTCCATATATGGGTTGAGGGTTTGATGGCTAATTGCAAGATGCAATTCGGCCCACCTCTGTAAAACCATGTTTTAATTTGTTAAAACTACTTTAGCCAAATTCAGCATAAATGCTATATGGGTCGATCTGCTCTTTGCAGTTTAGCCCATATACCTATGTAATATTATTTGATAAAATTATGGACTTTAAATGGGCTGAAAAGGTTTTAAATTTTAATTATAGATTTTATAGTTATTTAATTGATTGGATCAATTATGAATTTCATGCATGTGATGTATGTGATGTGATGTGCTACGTACATGGGCCATAAGTACTTGGCCCATGTTAATTCGATAGTGGCTCTTTTAAACACCATGGCTGAATACACATCATTGCCATGGTGCCCTTAAGATCATTGGATCATCTCCCTTCTTAGTAGGGCTCTTGGGTCAGGGCTAGATCATGACACCAATATTGATGCTATTTTCAATTCATTTCCTTCGTCCTTTAATTAGTTTATCATGAATTACAACATCAATAAGCTAAATGTTAGCATTTAGGAACTCAACAATATGCTGCAGAGGGTTGTAGAACTAATTAATAAAGATAAGCTGATAGCCATGCTTGCTGAAAGTGGCAAATCGGACAAGAAAAAACGAATGGCTAAAAGGAAGGCTCAGAAGAAGGGTAGCAAAACCAAAAAGCAGAAGAAAGACAAGGCATCGAATGCATGTCACTTATGCAAGCAGACTGTTCACTAGAAGAGGAATTGTCCTCAATACTTAAAGACTAAGAAACAAGGAGTTCAAGATAAGCAGAAGACTGAGTGGTGGAGAAGTGACACTTTACTTGGGGACTTCTACAACTATTGCAACTATGACCATAGGCATTGTAAAATTAGTTTTCAGAGAAGAGATTATTGTACTAAAAGATTGTCTTTTTGTACCTAATTTAAGAAGAATTTTGATTTCTGTCTCGAAGTTGTGCATGGATGGTTATTCTATTTTGTTTAATAATGTGATTACTATTAAACGGAATAACAAATTCCTAGCATATGAGGAACTTGAGAATGGTTTCTATGTTCTCCATCCCTCTCTGGAAACCAACATTACCGAAACTACATCAGAAATAATCCCCAAAAAAAGAATCCGTGATACAGTTAGTCCCACGTGCTTTTGGCATTACCAACTTGGCCACATTAACATAGATCATATCACAAGGTTCGTAAAGGATGGTCCTTTGGATTTTTAACTATAGAAGATCTTTCAACCTATGAACCTTGCCTTAAGGGTAAGATGACGAAACAATAATTTAATTGTAAGTCTGAAAGATCTACAAACACACTAGACCTGATACATACTAATGTATGTGGACCTTTGAATGTTAGGACACGTAATCAACACATTTATTTCATAAACTTTATCGATGGTTATTTTCGGTATGGTTACGTGTACCTAATGAGACATAAGTCTAAATCCTTTGAAAAGTTCAAGGAGTTTAGACAAGAAGTCGAGAAATAGTTAGGGAGAGAAATTAAAACCCTTTAATCAAATCGATGTGGTGAGTATCTCTCTGACGAATTCAATGACTACTTAAACGACAATAGGATAGTATCACAATTAGCCCTTCCCTCTACACCACAATTAAACGGTGTGTCGGAGAGGAGGAACCAGACCCTATTGGATATGATTCGATCACTTATCATTCACTTAGAATTACCTACATCCTTTTGGGAATATGCATTGGAGACTACGATTTATGTGCTGAACCGGGTTCCAACCAAATCCGTTCTGAAGACTCCCTATGAGCTTTGGACCGGTAAGAAACCAAGTGTGAGACACTTGAAGATTTGGGGTTGTCCTGCACACGTTAAAAGAACAAGCGCATACAAATTGGAATCTAAGACTAGTCGTTGCCTGTTTGTAGGTTACACAAAAGGCTCTGTAGGTTACCTATTATATGATCTGGAAGAACAAAAAGTGTTTTGTAGTCAAAATGCCTATTTCTTAGAAGAAGATTACATCTTGGGAAATCATCACCAAGAAGTTGTTCTTGATGAGAAGAGCCTAGGGGTAGTGGGAGATGTCCCACAAGCTCCAAATACTCAACCTAAAGGTCTACTTGGGTATCTAGGCCTCCAGTTCGTTACAGCTATGACCAAGAAAGTTACTTGGTGGAAGCCATGACAAGTGAGGAGAATCCCACAACTTATGCGAAAGCTATGTTGGACATAGATTCCCTGAAGTGGGTATATGCTATGAGAGATGAGATGGACTCAATGGAAACCAATGGAGTTTGGACTCTGGTAAGGTTAAGACCTACAAGGCTCGTCTTGTGGCGAAAGGGTATACTCAGAAAGAGGACTCGATTATGAGGAATCCTTTTCATCGGTGGCCATGCTTAAATCCATTAGGATCCTGCTAGCTGTAGCAGCGTACCATGATTATGAGATTTGACAAATGGATGTCAAAACTGCATTCCTGAATGAATATCTTAGTGAAGATATCTATATGGATCAACTGTAAGGTTTTATAGCTACGGGTCAGGAACACATGGTATGTAAATTATACCGATCCATATATGGACTTAAGTAAGCTTCTAGGAGTTGGAACATCCAGTTTGACTCTACCATCAAAAGGTTTGGCTTTGAGCAAAATCCATATGAGCCTTGTGTTTACGAGAAATCCAGTGGGGATGAGGTTATGTTCCTGGTTCTGTATGTAGATGACATTCTACTTATTTTGAATGATGTAGGAATGTTGACTACGATGAAAGTGTGGCTTTCACAACAATTCTCAATGAAAGATCTTGGAGAAGCCTCCTACATACTGGGTTTTCGACTCTATAGAGATTGATCGAAGAGGATAATAGGATTATCCCAATTTGCTTATATTGACAAAATAGTCAAGAGATACAGTATGGAGAACTCCAAGAAAGGAAATATTCCTTTAAGGCATGGAGTCACTCTCTCCAAGGGAATGTCTCCCAAGACTCCTGAAGAGATTGAGGGCATGCAGGACGTTCCCTATGCCTCAGCCGTGGGGAGCATCATGTATGCCATGCTGTGCACTCGTCCTGACATCGCTCAAGCAGTGAGTGTGGTAAGCAGATTCCAGTTAAACCCAGGGCAGGAGCATTGTCTGGTATTCGATGATAGTTCACTACAGATCTAGGGTATACTGATGACGACTTCCAGTCAGATCCAAATGATAGCCCACTCGAAGTCGAAGCACATTGAGAGGAAGTATCACGTACTGCGGGAGATAGTTGGAAGAGGGGACGCCCTGATACAGAATGTAGCATCAATAGAAAATGTAGCAAACCCATTGACTAAGCCACTGACATAGAAAGTGTTTGAGAAACACGTGGAAAGGGTATGTCTCCCAAGACTCCCGAGGAGATTGAGGGCATGAAGAAGATTCCCTATGCCTTAGCCATAGGGAGCATCATGTATGCCATGCTGTGCATTCTTCCTAACATTGCTCAGGCAATAAGTGTGGTAAGTAGATACTAGTCTAACCCAGGATAGGAACACTGGACAACTGTGAAGAACATAATAAAATACCTTCGAAGGATAAAAGAGTTTTGTCTGGTATTCGATGGTAGTTCACTATAGATCCAAGGGTATACTGATGCCGATTTCCAATAAAATCCAGATGATAGAAGTCTACATCTGGGTACATCTTTACAATGGGGGCCTATGTAATTAGATGGAAAAGTAGCAAACAAAGTTCCACCACAGATTCCTTAACCGAAGACGAATACATTGTCGCAAGTGAAGCTACTAAAGAAGTCGTTTGGATGAAGAACTTAATTCAGGAATTAGGAGTAGTTTCGTCCAACACATCACCCATTCCACTGTTGTGTTAAAACAATGGAGATATAGCTTAAGCTAAGGAGCAACGAGCCCACTCGAAGTCAAAGCACATCGAGATGAAGTACCATGTACTGTGGGAGATAGTTGGTAGAAAGGACATCCTGATTTATAATGTAGCGTCAGCGGAGAATGTAGCAGACCCATTGACTAAGCTACTTAGACAGAAAGTTTTTGAGAAACACGTGGAAAGTATGAGACTTTGGTTTATACCCGATTGGACCTAAGTGAAAGTGAGACCTATTAGATAGCTATGCCCTTAACTCCAATCAGATTGATGTGTCTTTTGACATTTATTGTAAATGAATAAAGTACATAATTGATTTATGTCATTGTGGTGTGTTTCTGTGTAATACCCTTAAACTGGACATTTATGAGACTCGTGTTAGTTTAGAATCTTCACTACTGTTGGATAGATCTATGGAGATTGATCCAACCAAGGTTGACACTGATGTGCTGCCAAGTTTGTTGGGGTGGCTCGTCTTAACTGCTAGGGTGAGACCTGAGGTAGATGCAGTGTGGGTTTTCTTGAAACCTTGGATAGTACCAAATTCTAGTATCGCCCTGTACCTTGGAAATAGATGGACAAAATTGAAAGATTACACCTGACCCCTAGACTGCATTAGGTATTAGATTTGGCTGTCTTTAATATGCCAATCAGTGAGATCCTTAAAGGGGGTCAAAACCTAGGTATGTTGGAATAGTTCGAGAATTCACCTGAGTGGGTGATCATAATGATAGGATTAACCCCTTTGTCGGAAAAAGTGAATGATCGGGGAATGCACTCTCTCTGGTGGAAACCTAAACTGCCGGTAGTTGATTTCAAATGTCGAAATTTGGTTTTGCAAAATATATTTATAAAAGGATATACATATATATTATTGTTTCAAAATGTTTGCAAAAGGTTTTAATTCCTGAGATTCATGTGATTAGAGAGTGCAGCACTGTACCTTGCAGCCGAGGGAGAGGTCCTCTCTTGTTGGGCAGTGTTTGATCATTATGGGCTGAGAGGTTAAGTGTAAGATCATCGAGGGTAATACCTAATGGTCTAATCTTGCATCTGCCTACAGTTCTTGGGTTTTCATAAGGTGGCTGGAACCAAGAACCATTTATTGTAAATGTTGGGCCCATTAAGAGCCCACAGTGATGGACACAGGGGTTAACTGTCTCCTTTAGTGAATTCGGCCAAGCCTTGTAACAAAGGTTGGGCTGAACCCATGTGGTTGATGTATAAATTGTTAGAGAGTATATGCCCTTAGCTCCAATCAGAGTGATGTACTTAATAACATTTATTGTAAATGAATAAAAGTACATAATTGATTCATGTCATTGTGGTGTGTTTCTGTGTAATACCCTTAAACTGGACACTTATGAGACTCGTGTTAGTGTAGAATCTTCACAGCCATTGGATAAATCTGGGGAGATTTATCCTGCCAAGGCTGACACTGATGTGCCACCAAATTGGTTGGGGTGGCTTATCTTAGCTGCTAGGGTGAGACCTGAGGTACATGTAGTGTGGGTTTCTTGAAACTCTGAGCCGGACCAAAATTCCAGTATTGCCTTAGACCTTGGAGATAGATGGGCAAAACTGGAATGTTACACCTGACCCCTAGACTCGATTATGGTACTGCACTAAGTGTCGAATTGAGCTATCTTTGATATGCCAATCAGTGAGATCCATAGAGGGGGTAAAAACTTGGGTATGTTGGGTCAGTTTGAGAATTCACCTGAGTGGGTAATCATAGTGATAGGATCAGCCCCTTTGTTGGACAAAGTGAATGATTTGGGAATGCATCCTCTCTGATGTAAGCCTAATTGCTCTTTGTAGTTCAGCCCATATACCTAGATAATATTAATTGGTAATATTATGGAATTAAATGGGCTTTATTTATGGGTTTTACAGTTATTTAATTGATTTGATCAATTATGGATTTCATGCATGTGATGTATGGATGTGTGATGTGCTACATCCATGGGTCCATAAGCGCTTGGCCCATGCTGATTCGATAGTGGCTCTTTCGAACACCATGGCTGAATGCACATCATTGCCATAGTTCCCTTAAGATCATTGGATGATCTCCCTTTCTTAGTGGGGCCCACTTCAATTTCTCCCCAAGAGGAACACCCCGGAACCCTAGCCGTTTTGGGTCCATTTTGACTCTAGCTTTTTGAAAGCCAGTGGGAGCCACCTTAGTTTGACCTAAATCAGATCTAGGGGGTTTTTGTTCCCTCCATTAAATATAAGTGCATGTGATAGAGAATTTCATATGATGAATTCTCTAAAGGCCTTCCATCATTAGTATGAAGGTTGGATGTATTGGTGGGTGGAGATGCACCATAAAATTGGGCTATCCATCTGCTAACGCAGTTGGTTGGATTGCTTCATGAGATGATAGGGGCATCAAAGACCAATGTGGGAGGGGCCTATCCTAAAATGGAACTCTCTCACGATACCTTGGTGTTCACAGACATAATGAGTGAGCATTTACTAAACAGAAATGTTTAACCTAAAATGGCTATGAACCTTGTCTGGTAGAGGCCAATCGGAAAGCTCATAAGATGAGTGGATGAGATCCTTCACAGAAAGTGGTGGGGTTTTGCAGCTGAAACTTTTAAAAAGTTCAAAGAATTCAGACAATAAGTCGAGAAAGAGTTAAGGAGAGAAATTAAGACCCTTCGATCAAATTGAGACGATGAGTATTTCTCTGACGAATTCAGGGACTTGTTAAAGGACAATGGGATAGTATCACAACTAGCTCCTCCTACTACACCAAAGTTAAACGGTGTGTCAGAAAGGAGAAATCAGACTCTACTAGATATGGCCCGATCACTTTTCGTCTACTTAGAGACTTTAATTTACGTGCTGAACCAGGTTCAACCAAATCTTTTCCTAAGACTCCATATGAACTATGGACAGGTAGGAAATCAAGTGCAAGACACTTGATGATTTGGGGTTGTCCAGCACATGTTAGAAGAACTAGTTCTGACAAATTGGAGTCCAAGACAAGTCGTTGCCTATTTGTAGGTTACCCCAAAGGTTCTATAGGTTACTTGTTCTATGATCCAAAAGAGCGAAAGGTGTTTTGCAGTCGAAATGCTGACTTTTTAGAGGAAGATTACATCCTGGATAATCATCATCAAGAAGTTGTTCTTGATGAGGAAAGTCCAGAAAATATCCAACCTAGAAGATCCACCCGGGTTTCTAGGCCTCCCGTTCGTTACGACAATGACCAATAAAGTTACTTGGTGGAAGCCACAACCAGTGAGGAGGACCCCATGACTTATTCGAAAGCTATGTTGGACATAGATTCCTTGAAGTGGGTAGATTCCATGAGAGCTAAGATGGGCTCAATGGAGACCAATGAAGTCTGGACTCTAGTAGATCCACCTCCTAGGGTAAAGGCAATTAGTTGCAAATGGATCTATAAGAGGAGGAAGGGCCCCAATGGTAAAGTTGAGACCTACAAGGCTTGTCTTGTGATGAAATGGTACACTCACAAAGAGGGAATCGATTATGAGGAAACCTTTTCGCCTGTGGCCATGCTTAAATCCATTAGGATCCTGCTAGTTGTAGCAATGTACCATGACTACGAGATTTGGTAAATGGATGTCAAAACCACGTTCTTGAATGGAGATCTTACTGAAGATATCTATATGCAACAACTGCAAGGTTTCATAGCTGTAGGTCAGTAACACATGGTACGTAAACTCAAACGATCCATATATGGACTTAAGCAAGCTTCTTGGAGTTGGAACATCCGGTTTGACTCTATCGTCAAACAGTTTGACTTTGAGCAAAATCCGGATTAGCCCTGTTTTTATAGGAAGACCAATGGGGATAAGGTTACGTTCTTAGTTTTATATGTAGATGACATTCTACTCATTGGGAATGATGTAGGAATATTAACTACGGTGAAAATGTGGCTTTCACAGCAATTCTCCATGAAAGATCTTTGAGAAGCCTCCTACATATTGGGTCTTCGTCTTTATAGAGATAGATCAAAGAGGATAATAGGATTATCCCAGTTTGCTTACATTGACAAGATTGTCAAAAGATACAGTATGGAGAACTCCAAGAAAGGAAATGTTCATTTCAAACACGGGGTCACTCTCTCCAAGGGTATGTCTCCCAAGACTCACGAAGAGATTGAGGGCATGAAAGAGATTCCCTATGCCTCACCTATAGGGAGCATCATGTATGCCATACTGTACACTCGTCCTGACATTTCTCAAGCAGTGAGTGTGGTAAGCAGATACCAATCTAACCTAGGGCAGGAGCATTGGACCGCTGTGAAAAACATACTAAAATACCTTCGAAGGATAAAAAAGTTTTGTCTAGTATTCGATGGTAGTTCACTACATTTCCAGGGGTATACTGATGCCGATTTCCAATCGGGTCCAGATGATAGAAAGTCTACATCTGGTTATATCTTCACGATAGAATCGTGTGATGTTAGCTGGAAAAGCAGCAAATAGGGGTCCACTACAGATTCCACAACCGAGGCCGAGTACATTGCCGCAAGTGAAGCTGCCAAGGAAGCCATTTGGATGAAGTTCATTCAGGAATTAGGAGTAGTTCCATCTAGCACATCACCCATTCCATTACTGTACGACAACACTGGAGCCACTACTCAGGCTAAGGAGCCACGAGCCCACTTGAAGCACACCGAGAGGAAGTACCATGTACTGCGGAAGATAGTTTGAAGAGGGGACGCCCTGATTCAGAAGGTAGCATTAGCTGAAAATGTAGCAGACCCATTAATTAAGACACTAACACAGAAAGTGTTTGAGAAACACGTGGAAAGTATGGAACTCCGACTTATACCCGATTGGACCTAACTGCAAGTGGGAGTTGTTAGACAGTGTATGCCCTTAGGTCTAATAGGATTGATGTACTTGATAACATTTTTTGTAAATGAATAAAAATACATAATTGATTCATGTCATTGTGGTGTGTTTCTATGTAATACCCTTAAACTAGACACTTATGAGACTCGTGTTAGTTTAGAATCTTCACAGTTGTTGGATAGATCTAGGGAGATTTATCCTGCCAAGGCTGACACTGATGTGCCGCTAAGTTGGTTGGGGTGGCTTATCTCAACTGCTAGGGTGAGACCTGAGGTACACGTAGTGTGGGTTTTCTTGAAACCCTAAATTGGACCAAAATTCCAATATTGCCTTGGACCTTGGAGATAGATGGGCAAAATTGGAATGTTACACCTGACCCCTAGACTCGATTATGGTACTGCATTAGGTGTCAGATTGGGCTATCTTTGATATGCTAATCAGTGAGATCCTTAGAGGGTGTCAAAACCTAGGTGAGTTGGAACAGTCTAAGAATTCACCTGAGTGGGTGATCATAGTGACAGGATCAGCCCCTTCGTCAGACAAAATGAATGATCAGGGAATGCACTCTCTCTGATGGAAACCTAAACTGCCGGCAGTTGATATCAATCGTTGAAATTTGTTTTGCAAAATATATTTATATAGAGATATACATATATATGTTATGGTTTCAAAATGTTTGCAAAATGTTTTAATTCCCGGGATCCATGTGAGTAGAGAGTGCAGTACTGTTCCTTGCAGCCGAGGGAGAGGTCCTCTCTTGTCGAGCAGTGTTTGATCATTATGGGCTGATAGGTTAAGTGTAAGACCATTGAGGATAATACCTAATGGGCTAATCTTGCATTTACCCACAGTCCTTGGGTTTTCATAAGGTGTTGGATCCAATGACTGTTTAGTGTAAATGTTGGTCCCACTAAGAGTACATAGTGATGAACTCAGGGGTTCATTGTGTCCTATAGTGAATTTGGCCAGACCTTGTAACAAAGGCTGGACTGAACCCATGTGACTGATGTGTAGATCAATGTTTGGGTCCCACGCCATACAAAGAGAGCCAAGTGGGAAGTAGATTAAGAGGTTGAGTGAGCACATTAACTTAATGGGCATAAAGCCCAATTCGAACTGGGCTTAAGTCAGTTAATTAAAAGGAGGCAAGATAGGATTTATAATCTGATTAGGATTAGCTGAAGGATAAGATA